>NW_022196896.1:131507003-131523256 GCF_008632895.1 Mastomys coucha | reverse complement strand
AAAAAGAAGGTTGCAGTAACAAAATTAAGCATCCATAACACTGTGCCCCAAATTCTGAATAGCAGCTATGGAAAGTGTAACTATTGCTCTTCTCAGGTTAGTTTATAAAATCATTACTAAGATTTATTGTCTATGGTGCGTACAGGTTACATGGGTATAATTCTACATTTTGTAGTTAGTATATGTGTTTCCTTTACTGATAGATGTGGGATTTTTATGTGGTGTGTGTGTGTCTGTGTGTGTCTGTCTGTGTGTGTCTGTGTGTATGTGTGTCTGTTTATCTGTGCCTGTGTTTACAAGGACCCAATCTCTGAACTCTAAATCCATATTTTAACTGTAGTTCTAAGTGTATGAGTTTTCAGAACATTCCTATTAATGATTTAAATACAATTTTCCATAGAACCAGGCTACATTTTCTTTGACTAGTATCAGTTTGACCTTGTTATTAACCCTCTCAGAAACAAACGCATAAATAAATATCATAATCTTTAAAAAAAAAAAAACTACCTTCTCAACATCCAGAAAATCAGCTTAAGAAGATTCATAGAGAAGAACATTGGAAGACAGTAAGTAGTAGCAAAGGTGACCTGTGACCTCCATAGCACAGCTCTCTAATCCACAGCATGCGAGAATGGTGCACCAAATAAGCAGGCCATAAACTGAATGAACACATTGATCTCAGTTTTATCCAATATAATGCAACTCTTATTATTTCCTGTCCTTGACCAGTGGATCTTTTTTGGTGGCAGGGTCCTGAGAGGGGGGAGGGAGCGAGGGAGGACCGGGAAATTAGAAGATAAAGAGGGAAGGAGAGGAAGATGAAACAGTTTGGGATTGGGGGGTCTTGCCCACGCTACGGCTTATGTCAGGCAAGCTTACTGAGCAGTACAGCTTCGGATGTCCTGTTTCCGTGGGAGACATGGAACCGAGTCAGCAGACGCTGTCACACAGTGGGACCAAGTCAGCAGATACTGTCACACAGTGGGACCGAGTCAGCAGATACTGTCACACAGTGGGACCGAGTCAGCAGATACTGTACACAGTGGGACGAAGTCAGCAGACGATGTCACACAGTGGGACCACGTCAGCAGACGCTGTCACACAGTGGGACCTAGTCAGCAGGAAGCTAAGCAGTGCTGCACAAGGGGAACACAGGTATCTCAAGATCATAGCAGACTGAACACATAGCAGCCTTGGGCCTGCCTGGTTACCACAGCTCCACACTGTGGAAGAGATGGGTCATTAGACTCTAAGCAGTGCCTCCCAGCTCCCTCAGGGCCCTGGCCCCAGGTCCTTTCCAGCCAAGCATGTTCCTAGTTTTAAGAAGAAGCTATGTTCCCTCTCCATACCCAGGGCCTTCGCAAACACCGCACTTGATCAGCATAAACTTCAACAATTCTGTTTTAAAATCAGTGCATGTTTGTAGAAAATAAAAGGTCTTTTCAAGATATGTCATTCCCTAAGATTTTTGGAAACACTTGCAATTTCTCTAAAGAAATTTCATGTTATTTTTGAATTCCTGGCCTATTACAAGTCATTTTCCTGTACGCCTGGCATGACAAATGACTTTCATGGCCTTCCTGGTACTCTGTGGGGTGGGTGGTACCGGGGCTGGTACAGGGATTTACTCTAGATACCTGGAGACCCTAACTCTGATCTGTGCCACTCAGTTAGTTATATACTCAGTCCCAAATTCTGTCTGGATGTAGGATACAAGTGCTGTGTCCTTGCTTAAAGTCTTTCCTCAAGTCCTATTTCACACCTCGTAACTGGATCCTTGAGATGCAGGTGCCCATGGCTGCTTTGAAACAAACAAACAAACAAACAAACAATACTTGGAGTAATTTAGACTGTTTTAAGTAGCCCAGCCTTTCTCCCAGTAATTAGTGCTCCCTGGCCCCTTATCTCTGGCGCTATGACCAGAAGTCACAGGAATAAGGGTCTCAAATGTCAAGGTGTCCAGTAGGTGAATCTCTGACAAGGAATAAGACAAAAGCAAAAGCTCGGACCAGGGGGTCTTAAATAAGCGGATGACATACACCAAGCAAGCTTATTAAGAAATACGACATCATAAAAGCTGTTTCTGTGTACACAGGTCAGCCAAGGGGTTATGTCGCATTCCCTCTGTTTCCTTGATGGGGTCCTGGAAGAAGGGGCAAGGAGAGCACACGTTGGGTTAGGCTGGCCCAGTGGTTTGTCTAACTTTGTTATGGAGTCCTGTGGAGCACGGGGTTGAGAGCAAGGGGAGCAGACAAGGTTGAGGGCCCATGTGGCTTTTTGGTAAATTTCATTATAGAGGATTTTAAGAGAGCTCATATTCTCCTAGTCTGAGGTTTCTTTTTATATGATCAGATATTTCTCATGGTAGAAAGGAAAGAAACTGTCTGGTCCAGAGAAGAAGGCCCCTGCAGCCTCATGGCTGCCAGGATTTTCCAGTGTCCCAGACAGAGGCCTGACCACAGGCTTGAGCTCTGGCATCCTCCCTGGCAGTGCTTACCGACTGCTGAATAACCATGTTTTAGGTTGTTTTGTTTAGTTTTATTGTTTTTCTGGGGGGGGGTTGTTTTGTTGTTTTGTAGTAGTTGTTGTTGTTGTTGTTGTTGTTATTATTATTATTATTATTATTTAATCTCTTTTTACAGTCCAGTCATTATTCTCCTCCTGGTCCACCCTCTGACTGTTCCCCATCCCATTCCTCCTCCCCCCTCCCCTGGCTCCAAGAGGATGTCCCCCCAGCCCCCACCCTCACCCTACCAGACCTCCCCACTCCCCAGGGCCTCAAGTCTCTGGAGGGTTAGGTGTGTCTTCTCTCACTGAGGCCAGACCAGGCCGTCCTCTGCTCACTATGTGTCCGGGACCTCAGATCAGCTAATGTATGCTGCCTGGTTGGTGGCTCAGTGTCTGAGAGATCTTGGGGGTCCAGGTTAATTGAGACTGCTGGTCTTCCTATGTTGTAGTTGTTTAAAGGATAAAAACAAAAAAAGATGGGAAGTTTTGCTGCCCAACATCAGGGTGGGCTGTCGGGGTTCAGTCAGAGGTTTGGAGATGTTCTACCAATACCAAAGTGTCACCCTGGCTAGAAGGTTTCAGTCGTCCTTTCAACTTGCCTGAACCTAACTCAACAAAGTGTAAACCGAAACAAAAGAAGAAAAGATAGACTGTGTGATCAGAGTGTAGAGGCCCAGGGCCTTTGGTCTGTCTGTCTGTCTATCTATCTATCTATCTATCTATCTATCATCTATCTATCTATCTACCTACCTACCTACCTATCTATCTACCTACCTACCTATCTATCTATCTATCTATCTATCTATCTATCTATCATCTATCTATCTACCTACCTACCTACCTATCTATCTACCTACCTACCTACCTACCTACCTACCTACCTACCTACCTATCTATCTATCTACCTATCTACCTATCTATCTGTGTGTGTGTCTCATCATTTATATTACTGTCTATGTAACAATTGAAGGACCTGAGGTTAGAAAAAGAAAACTGATATAAAATGAAAGATCAATCACCGAGGTTCTTCCATCCTATCCCAGCAGATTAAAATGGGGAGAAAGCAGGTCCAAAAGCCACCGCCTACTCTGAGATGAGCCCTCAGCAAATGCTTCTGTGGGAGGCGCCCTAACATTTAGATTAAAGAAAACAACTGAGGTTGAAAAGAAACTGCTTCGTCCTGCTTAAATCTCCCCAACAGATTCCTGCAGACACGGACAGTTGTGTCTTCATATGACAGTAGTAACCTCTCAAACACGCTAAGAAGCAGTTAATGCCCCATCTCCTAGAAAGACAATCCATTCTGCTGATCTCTTTCTCCTTGATGATGGACGTCAGATCCCTCGAGAGCTTCCTGATAGTATATTTTAGTCATTGTTTCTGTTTTGAGTTATTTCTCTGAAAGGTCAAATCTCTTGATTACTTTTTTCCAAAACTCTGGGGGTTTTGTTTGTATGTATGTTTCGTTGGTTTGGTTTGGATTTTTTTAAATACCAGCTATGTTTTGTTTCACTGTTTACCTATCACTTAGTGACTGGTTACCTATCACTTCTGAGTCATGCTCTGTCCATGGGGCATGACTGGGTATTTTCTGGGAAATTATTGGCTTTCCCTAGACAGAGATGCCTTTGGGAAAGGAATTTCACTTGAAATGCTATTGCTACATTACTCTCAAGGCACATCTGATCAAGTCCTTCTCCAGGGGCGCAGAGAAAGGGTACGTGGAGAACACAGGGTCAGAGTTCTTGCTTACACTGAATGAAAGGAAACGTATCTACATACCTCCAGAACTGGACTGCTTTGCAAATGGTGTTCTCTACTTTAGAAATATATCCTAGATACACATATATACCTTTAACACTGTGGCAAGGTTAATAAATATCTATACATACCCTCAGCATCATTGAGAGATAGGAGTCTACATTGGGACATGCCGGCTTGTCCTGGTCTAAGGTGAATCAGCTTATGCTTTGGCTTAGCCTGAAATTGCAACAGAGAGCCTGCTTCCTCCTGGGATCCCCACGTAAAACAACGGAAGCCGATTGAACTTGGCAGTAACTAATGAAGTCTCATGCAGAAGTTGGCAAGTCTGGATCTCTGCAAACCAGGAGGAAGGGTAGAGGGGCAGAGAGCTTTGAGATCCAGGCATCCCCCCTCCCAGCATGCACCCTGCTCTATTGGGGGAAGGGACTTTAACACAAAAATCCCACCTACTTGCTTCCCAAATACATCAAATTCAGAGTATACAAATTTGTTACATTACTGATGATCCCCAAACAGCTTCCTTGTTTAATGAGCCATTTTAGCTGCCTGGAGGTATTCTGTATAACAATAATTGTAATCAGTCACATAAAATTTATGAAGCTGGGTGGAAACGAGCATGAATTAGAACAGTGATAATGAGTCTTTGATAACTCCATCCTGGCTGGCCACCATTAACACCTGGAAGGGCTGCCTGTCATTAGGTAAGCAATAATGACCACATGGGAGAGTCCTAGCATGCCCTGGTGTAACTTGCCCTTGTTTTATTTTACCTGTGGCCTGTATTCCTGTATTTCCACGTGCCACTTAAATGTCTGTACATTTACCTCACAGACAGCAAGAGTAATTTCTTTGCTTTTAAATGTTTTGGGTTTCTCCTTAATTTTTAACCTCTAAAATGATTTCAGAAATGCCGAGTATCCCACAGCTTACACACAATGGGCTTACAATGTATCCACGGCTTACAATGTATCTAGAACACATTTTGAAAGATGGCGATCACTCCTATCTCCAGATCAACTCCCCCTGCCCATGCCCACACCGAGTGGCAAGATTGTGCTTTCCAGCTCATTAAACTGACAGCAGAAATTAGTTTGTGGTATTAAAAACCAAAAAGTTAAATTACAGCTACACGTGTCCTCTATGCAATGGGGCGTGTGGAAGATGTTTGATTTTAATGTTTGCTATAATGGAGAATTTAAATTACAATGTTTGTCAAATCTCTAATCTTTGTTACAGAGCGGAATATTAATTACGCTTTTAACTATAAGAGGTAAATAAAATGAGCATCCACTGCACGCCCAGGGGTAAATTGCAGATTACTGACAACTTGACATAATGCTCCAAATGTCAGTTTTGTCAAACAAATTTAGAGGAACAGTTAAACTATTAGCTTCCCGTTGTTCCAGCCCCTTTCCTGCAGCAAACACGGGTTTCGAGCAGCGGGAACGCCATGCCTTGTGGAAGACGGAGGAGCCTAGCAGAGTAAGCATGATAGATGAGGACACAAGGCTGCAGATGCACTCAATTAGTTTAGAACTGTCTATTAACTTCTGTGGGTGGCTTTGAATAAACAGCAGATTAACTCTTGCCCATCTGCAGGATCAGCAAAGCCTTGGGAAAGGCCACCGTGGAGCTCAGTAGAATGAAACCCACCCAGCCCTCATTCTTCCCTATCCCACTTTGCTAGTTGTGTGTGTGTGTGTGTGTGTGTGTGTGTGTGTGTGTGTGTGTGTGAAGCATTAGTAATGGCTGTCAGAGGTATATGCAGTTTAAAGGGGAAAAGGGAGTAGCCGGTGGCCTGGAGTCATGGGAATTTCTAGGGGAACCCACATGCCATGCTGCCTGCAGCCACCAAAGAGGTCATCCACTTCGGGTTGCTGTGGCTGCTGCTTCAGAACTTGTACTCAGGGAAAAGCAGAGAGACTTGCTTTTTTGAACATTGAAGAGATTAAAAATCCTTCCTAAGTGAGCAAATCCAGGACTTCACTTGGGTTTGCTCTCAGCACCTCTCCAGACTCCATTCTTCTCTGGCTCACCTTGCAGAGCTAGAATAAAACATGAGACGATGTGGTCATTGTGATATTATCAGAGCAGCAACATTCCCCATGAAATCATTAAAGATGTGGAGAGAATCAGAAGGAACAGAACCTACTAGAGAGGAAATGGAGAATAAGACCAAAAAAAAAAAAAAATTCTGAATTTTGGCCTTTAATGTGCTTCATTATGCACACAGATATTATGGGATCCAAGCCATCAGAATTTTTTTATGTAACTTGGAGCTGTTGTAAAACACTACTGCTTTTACAAGAACACACGTGGGCATGTGCACACATATACATACATGCATACACACATATACATGTACATATACACATGTATGCATATACATACACATATACACATATGTGCATGTTTTCACCCTTACTATTGTTTTAGTTAGGGTTACTATTGCTGTGATGAGTGACCAACAGCAGGTTGGGGAAGAAAGGGTTAATTTATCTTACTTTCCACATCACAGTCCATCATTGAAAGAAGTCAAGACAGGAACTCACATGGAGCTGGAACCTGGAGGTGGGAGCTGATGCAGAGGCCGTGGAGGGATTGCCTTCTGGTGGCTTGTTCATCATGGTTTGCTAGGCAGCTTTCTTGTAGAACCCAGGACTGCTAGCCCAGGGATGGCTGAGCCATCGCCCATTAGTCACTAGTTAAGAAAGTGCCCCATGGCCTTCCTACACCCCATCTTGTGGAGTCAGTTTTTCAGTTGCGGCTCCATTCTCTCTAAGGTGTCTCGCTTGTGTCAAGTTAGCATGAAACTAGCCAGGACAACTAGTTTATAATGGCCAGGAAGCTTAGAAATGATATTCCTATTGCAGGTTATGACAATCCCTGTGAGGACCTTCCCCATGTAGCAACAGAAAATCAAGTATAAAGCGTAAGACATTAAATGGGCCCAGTGAATTCTGGGTAAAGGCTGAAAGGTATAGCCATCTGATGTTGACGGAAGACCTGATTCCTACTTCTTGTCAAAACGGAAAGGTTGAGGCAACTTGAAGTCAGTGGCCGCGAGTTGAAAAGTTAAACAAGGGTTTTCAATTCTACAACCTCCAACGAATCAGTCTCCGATACTACAGATTTTTTCCAATGACTAGTTTTATTGCCGCATCCTGAGAAGACAAAGGTCTAAGGATGGTCTTTCCATACGCAGCGCAGTATCCCCGTTGCTCAGCCATGCTGACTCTCAGACTTCTGTAATGAAATGAGAAATTTGTGTCCAGTCGACAATGAGAAGAGTTTACTTTCCCTGTCTTCTCTCTGGAGCGTTGATGCTCAACCTCCCTGATGTTGCAGCCCCTTAGCACAGCTCCTCATGCTGTGGAGACCTCCAACCGTAAAAATTAGTTTTATTACTATTTCCTAACTATAATTTTGCTACTGTTATGAATCATAATATAGATAACCTATGTTTTCCTATGGTCTCAGGTAACCCCTGTGAAAGGATCTTTTAACCTCAAAGGGGTCCTGACCCTCAGGTTGAGAACCACTACTCTATAGGAGCTCTTGTGTTCAGAATGTCACTTCACACAATTAAAGGGCTATGTTTCATGTTGAGTGCCAGTTTAGCTCTGCTGTTGTGATTTCACTAGGGGGAGGGAAGGCACGTATTTTAGAAATTAAACAAAACCCTAAATATATTGGTGTATGTTATAAACATATGAATATACTTTGATATTTTTATAATATATTTATAAAAATGAATATATAATTATATGTATTCCCATATACATCATCATATGTCTGGAAAGCTTTCAAATAATATCACTTGCGATTTATTCTCTCTTAATGCCCTGATGTAAGTATAATGTCCTACATGACTCAGGTTTGGGGACAGGAGGTTGGAGTCCTTCCCTGTGCTTTGGAAGTGAGAGGAAACCACGGTGCCCGCTGGTACCTACCTCTGAGTGTTGCCAGCCTTGTTTGCAGGCATCTCACAGATAAGCAGATGGCTTATTTAATGACGAACCTAATTTTTCTAAAATGCTAATGAGTTAGAGAAATATCATTTGAAAGTCTGCCATAGATTGTGCTGCACTTGAGAGACTCATGCAACTATCTTCTGAATGGCGGGCTCAGTTTCTCTTCTTAAATGCTATGACACTGATCACAGGAAAAGGAGAAAGATCATTAACAAGAAAAGGGAGGTCATTCAGAATGAAATAATTTATTAAAATTAGAACTACTTTCTACTTGCAAAAAGTAAGCCTTAGAGTTGGTTTTTTTTTTTTTTTTTTGAAGGATCTATTTGGAACAGTCTCTCCATGGCTCTCCATGGCACATGCATCTCTATTCCTCTGCTAGTGCCACTGAAACTCAGAACATATGAGAAAAAGAAAAGAGAGAATGAAGATAACTAAGATCTCGAGTTCTGTTTGGCTCCTACACATGATGTATGTGTAACATAGGACAATCCGTACCCTTGCATACATGAGGCCTTGTCTGCGGCATAGGATGATATGGCCCATCCCTAGCATATTTGTTTGTGGGTTTTCCATGTCCCTTCGGTGTCTGTGTTTGCTGTGAACTAGAGCTCAGACCTAGAGCTCCTTGGGTTCTGGTGCCTTGTTTTAGTTTGGACAGAGGCCACACATGCTGCTGAGATTAGCCACTGAGTTCTGACTGCGGCAATCCCGTCTGTCTGTCAGGAAGTTCCACGTCTGCCTTTCTCTTACTGACATTTTAAAGCCGTGGATGAGGATGACCTAGGTCCATCATTTTACTAGCAGTTTCAAAAGGTGACCTCTTAGCATTGTCCTCTCTCCTGTATCTAACAAGGGCTGTTTGAGTTTCAAAAGGTGACCTCTTAGCATTGTCCTCTCTTCTGTATCTAACAAGGGCTGTCCTGTTTGGTTGCTCTGGAATGCAATCATGTGCAAAACTCAAAGACTGGTTTTGAAATGAGTCCCCTTCTTTTCATTTCACACTGAGTCTGTGCCTTCTAGCTTTATTTCTGAGGAATGCACTACGATCTTGGGAATTTCAATGTATGACATTTGTTTGCCCATAATTTGTATTTGAGTGGTCAGAGCTAACAGAAACCTCTTCAAGTTCCCTCATGTTCTTCTGACTTCATTCCTGAAGTCTGAAGACTTGTAGGACAATAGACTCCTCAGTTCATCCTGAGCATCATCTGCCCTTAGTTGGAGCCATCCATTCCTTGAAGAAACCCTGGTTTCTTATCATGGAAAATGGTGATTAGAAAGCACAGTATGACTGCAAGGAGTGACCGTTTGTCAGAGCCAGCCATTGTTTTGGGGTAGATCTCAATCACCTTTACCATTTTTTATCCTGTTTCTTCTCATCCATCTGACATTATCTGACAGTCAGGACTCAACTCTTCCTCTATCCTTTGCTCACAAAGAAGCAAAATCCTGTGGGCATGTAATGATATCTGAGAGAGCATAAACCATGAGACACAGTATGTTTGAATACCTCAGGATTATAAATGCCCACATACCAAAAGACACTATGAGGAAAGTTTAAATGGAGCTTTAAATTAGCCAAACATTTCATAATGAATAACTTATGACTTTACTTCAAAGTACTAGTAGCCAAAATATAAAGAATATGTGAAAACAAGTATCAATAAGAAAAAATCAATAACTGAACAGAAAAATAAATGTAAAATATGGACAACTCTGTAATAGGTATGCATCTTGTAGTGTAAGATAATATGCAGCATATATAGTCTATTCTATAAGGAATATTTAACCAGCTTTTCAGTCTTACTCATAATCAGATACAAGCAATTCAATGAAAAATTATGCTTATTGTATAATTGGTATATGTATATGTGTGCACTATATGTACTTGTTAGCATGTACATGCACATGTATGTACATGCATGTGCACAAATGTATACATGAATATGAATCCCAGAGGCCAGTCTCCCATTTTTTTGAATCTTGGTCGCTCATTCAACCTCAGGCCTGTGTATCTGCCTGGGCTCAAACACTTGTGGTTAAAGAAAAATGTGTATTTTCATAGTTAGAGGTAAAGATTTTTTAGATGTGCTTTTTTTTAGAATATTTCCCCAATGGGCAAAATTTTTAACAGTAAATTTATTACTGATTAGCATAAAAAAATCAAACCTAGTAAAGACTGTGTGGGACTTAGAAAGAGGGAAAGAAGAGCAGGAAGGAGGTAAGAAGGAAGGGGAGGAAGGAAGGTCTGTGTTAAGAGAAGTCAGATCTACTGATGCTGCAACGAGCCATAGGAGCGTCCATAAGTGAAGCCCTAAAAAGTCAGGGTGCTGGTAACATGCCGCTGTGATGAATAACGTGTCTGTGGTGATATGTTAGTACAGAAGCAATGCCTTCAAGCACAGTTGCCTTGTGTTTTGGAAGTCAGAAGGTTGTCCTCCATCTGGATACAGGAGGAGTGAACCCATTTCCTTGCCATTCTGTTTTCCAGAAGCTGCCCCCTATGCTGAGACTTTGCTCCCCTCCTCCCTCCCCTTAAAGCAGCAAGCGTGTGTTCACAGCCTTTCTCAGCCCATCACTCCGGCTGACGACGTTCTGCCTCCTCAAGTACCCTGCAGTTCTATCTGCAGGATTATTTAGGATAAAAGCTCCATCTTGCTCTAAGCCTATCACCTGTGCAGCGCTAACCTCCATTCTTGTAGCCATGTAATATGCAATCCACAAGTTCCAAGACTAGGAGACAGCCGTCTTCCAGAGGCCATTGTCTCGGTGATGGTTAGATTAAATGTCACGCCTCTCTTACTGGAACCCTTAAGAAACAGGTTGTATGTTAGTGCTTACACAGACCGACTGACAATTACGCTTTTAAATTCAGGATACAAGTACTTTTTAAGTTTCTCATTAAAATTTTCATACAAGTATACACTATACCTTGAGCATGATCCCCACTGTTTACAGTTTTCTACCAATCCATTTGTGAAACTAGTTCTGTGTCCAAGGGGTATCCTGGAATTTAAAATGGCAGTCATAAATTAAGATCCATCCTGTGCAATTTTATTGAGCCCCGTTTTCCCCATTGTTGACACCACTGACTTTGCTCTGCTTTTATTAGGCACAGGCCTTCCTAGGCTTCACAAACAGCAGAGGAAGTGGCAGTACTACTCCAGTGTGACATGCATTAAGCCCCTGTTTCTCACTTGTATTTATAGCCTGGTAAAGGATCAACAGGATACCTGTTTAGTTTCTCTGCAGAGCAACATTCTTGAAATCACTGAATTTTCAGGTAATGCGCACGTGTTGCATTGAGCAGTACATGCTGACTGCGTAGGCCTGCTCTCACTAATCTCACTTCAGCCCCACTTGTGCTCTGCCATGGATCATACCAATTTCATATTTCTTGCAGCATAGCTGGCCCCATTCCCTCTGGACTCATATTGCCCTGATGTGAGACATAAAGCTAAACAAAATATTACTAAGGATGACAGATACTGCATCTATTATTTCTACGGCTGACTCCTTTTTTAGTGCTTAAGAATATTCAGCTGGTTTTGGAAATTACATCCGGGCACTCCTGTGAGCTGTGAGCGGCTCCCAAATGGAAGATGTGTTTGCCAAGGGATCTGTGTGCTGGTGGGTCGTGAATGGCAGGCTGTGCGTTCAGCTAAGATTCTTACTGTAGCACAGGTTTGGAAGCCCCAGGCCTGGTCAAGCTCTGACTCGCTGTATGCAGAGGGTACTCAAGATGGTATAAGGGGCACGGTCATGTCCTGGATAGAAAAGACAGCTTGGGGAAGATACTCAGAACTGAGTAATATTAAAGTGAATCTCAGAATTGACCAAAAGGCTCTCCTCCGTGGTTATTAAGCAAATATTATTGAAGCTCAAGTATGAAAATAGAATTTTCATTTTACTGTGTAATTCACTGCACTGCTACAATGCCACAAAACCAGCAGTTTATTTATTTATCTCTTTATTTATTTACTTATTCTTCTCTTACATATTACATCCTGGCCACAGTTCCCCTCCCTCCTCGCCTTCCCATCTCTCCCCCTATACTTCTCCTCCCCCTTCTCCTCTCCCTTCTCCTCTCCCTTCTCCTCTCCCTTCTCCTCCCCTCATCCACTCCTTCCCCCATTTCTCTTCAGAAAAGGCCAGGCCTCCCATAGACATCAACCAAACATGACGCCTCAAGCTGCAGGAAAACTGGACACCCCCTCACCATTTAGCCCAGTAGGAGGAAACAGGCCCCCAAAACAGGTAAAAGAGTCAGAGACAGCCACTTCCCCCACCGTTAGGAGTCCCACATGAAGAGTAAGCCACAGAGCCATGACATATGCAGAGGGCCTAGATCAGACCCAAGCAGGATCCCCAGGGGCCTGTTCAGACTCCATGAGCCCCTATGAGCCCTGGTTAGCTGATCCTGAGGGTTTTCCTGTGGTGTCCTTGGTCCCTCTGGCTCCTGTAATCCTCCTTCACCCTCTTTCACAGGATTCCTCAAGCTGCAAAAATAGGCAATTGATAAAGGCAGTAAATTTGTTTCTCACCTAATTCCAATATTGATCTACTGGCTCCTGGTAGGAGCCTTCTTACCGCATCCTGACATGGTAGAGGGCATCATGCTTACTGACAAGATCCTCCTGCTCTTTTCTTAGGCAGCAACTGATGTCATCACAGGTGTTGGGATCTCACCTAATCCTGACTAGCTCCCAAATGTCCTACTTCCAACACCATTAACACATGAATTTGGGGATTATGTTTCCAGCTTAGGAAATCTGGGGGGACACATCCAAACCACTTTCAAACCCACAAAAGAATCAAAGACAAAATGTCAGTGTCCATGAAATAACTACGTGTTTGCAGCTGCCAAGGTCCCTTGAATTCTTTCAGCTGCTGAAAAAGACATAAACCATGGGATCTAAGCAAGTCACACGTGGTCACCAGCGATTCCTCAGCCTGGAGCCTGCACTCACTGCTGAGCACCAAGCATCAAGCATGACCTGTACGCCTAGTCTGGTGTTCTCACAGTCACACTCGCCATACAGTTTTTATGAAAGGTGAGCTCAGCTGGGCAGTCTCAGTGTAGGAACCAACCGGTATCAGTGTATCTGGGCCACGTACTGGATACAGTTATTTTCATTTCATTCTGCTGCTGTGATAAGCACCATGATCAAAAACGACTTGGGAAGGAAGGGATTATTTGGTTTATACTTCCCAGTCAAAATCTACCATTGACAGAAATCCCATAGGAACTGGAGCCAGGAGCCAGGGTGCTAGCTGGCTCGCTCTCTCTCTTCCTCATGCTCAGCTGGCTTTCACTTAAAGAGCAGCACCATTGCCTGGGAAACTGTGTCTTTTGTAATAGGTTGCACCCTCCTGTCAATTAAATCCATCAAGGCAGTTCTTCATGGGTATGTTCACAGACTGACCTGGTAAAGTCTCATATTCATTTGAGGCTCTCAGAGCACTCTGTGCCATGCTAACTGGAACAGTGACCTATGCACAGCAACAGAAACAGAGCTCAACTACACATAGCAAGATCCACCTTAGCTAAGAGATTAGCCTTAGCTAAAACATGGCTTCCAAACTGTAAAGAAGCAGTGATGACCTATCAAAGGCCCCTTTGAAACTCAGAGGTGAGTAAAAGCAACTTTTAACCAGTTAAAAAAGCAAATGTTAGAAAATTTGAGTTACTTCTCCAGGAAAACAACAGACTCTATTGTTAACTTTACAAGTTCCAAAAACAGTTATTTAATATGAGGTTTATTGGAACTCCTTTTAGTCTTTGTCTTGCTTGGCATCCTATTGCTATAAAGAGGCACCATGACCAAACCAACTCTTATCAAAGAAAGCATTTAACTGGCAACTTGCTTACAGTTTCAGATCATAGCAATGGTAAGCAGACAGGCATGGGGCTAGAGTAGAAGCTGAGAGCTCTCCACCCTGATCCGCAGGTAGCAGATAGCAACACTAGGCCTGGTGTCATTTTTGAAATCTCAAAGTCCACTTCCAGCAGTCCACTTCCTTCAACAAGGCCACACCTCCTAATCCTTCCAAACATCTCATTAAGTGGGGACCAGGCATGTAAATGTATGAGCCTGTAAGGGTGTTCTCAGAGTCTTCCATGCCAGCATAACCTAAGACAAATGAATTTTACTGCAATAGAACCACGATTCTCTTGGAACTGTAATAGCAATGACTGTCATCTCAGAGTCATATACTGCATTTGGGTTTTGAGTCGGAAGTGATCATAGATTATAAAATATATAATTTCAACTTGTTTTAATAGAAATCCAGTCTTCTATTGATAGTTCAACTTGTAAGTTTGAGAAAGACTAATTTATGCATTTGTAGAGGGTGGCTCAATTTGAGGGTCTTAAGCATAAACACAAATGGTCATATATATGGAAGCATACGAATCAAAAGAGAATGTGGCATCCACATACCTCTTTCTCTCACCCACTATTTGCTCCTTCAAAAGCTTCCTCACTTGCTGAGGAGACATTTCATGGCATATTTACCAACAGGTCACACTAAACAAAACTGTAGCTTCAAGCAGCAGGTCAGTAACATCGGCTCCCTTTCTCCTGTGGTGGGATAAAAAGATACCTGCCTGTCTGGTTCCATTACCCATGGCAGACTGTCAAATGGTCCATCAGCCTAGCGTTTCTTTTTTAAATAATCTTAAATTTTAACTGGTATGCTATGTACATATTTATGGGGCATTATATAAAAATTCTTTTTATATACATTTTTTAGTGTGAGAAAATTTTTTCAAACAATATACTTTTAGCATATTTCCCCTCCATTAACTCTGAGGTCCATCCACCCAACTTCATGTTCTTTCTTTCAAAGCAAAACAAAACCAAACCAAAAACAAGAACAAAAACCAATTCAAACAAACAAACAACAACAAAACCAAAAGAAAAAATGGAGTTGATTCTGCATTGACTGGGCAGCTACCCCTGGTCATGAGGCTTTCCCTGGCGTTTGGTTGATACCCATTACCCAATGACACAGCATTGGATAAAACTGATTGTCCCTTCGCCAGCAAGTATTAATAACAAATAGCTTTTGAGTGAGGGTTGGGACTTCGTGTCCTCGTCCCCATTCAGTGCTGGGATTTTGCCTGGCGAGTGCTGTCTCAGTCCTGTTGCATCTGTAGACACTGATCAACAGTGGGATCATCCATCATCACCTCTGGCTCCTATAGTCTCTCTTCCTCTACACAGCTCCCTGAGCCTTGAGGGGAGGAGTTTGACGGAGACATCTCATTTAGGACTGAGTTCTCCAAAGTCTCTCACTCTCTCCCCAGTGTCCAGCTGTGTTAGTTCCCATCTACTGCAAGAAAAAGGCCTCTCTGGTGAAGCTTGGGGGTAGATTGCTATCTACACGAATAGCAATCTGTCATTAGGAGCCATTTTATTATCACTATGTTTCTTTAGCAGATTAAGAGTATTGTTTTCCTCTACATCCCCCCATGACCAGTTATCTAGTCTTGGATACTTTTCCAATGTCAGGAGTAGGTGCTATCTCATAGAGTAACCTTAAATCCACTTTTCAAAAGTTGTTGGTTGCTCCCATAATATTTATGCCACTATTGTGTCAGTATATAGGCAAGACACTATTGTAGACCCCAGGATTTTTAGCCTGGTGACATTGATGATTATGTCCCCCCCCAGTAGTGTCCAGAGCACCTTCCAGCAACACAAACACTAGTTAGTAGGAGGAAAGCTTATATATAGTTGGGTACCAGCTCAATTCCCCACAATTGGTATGTACCTGGTATCTTGAGTAACGGGAACTTGCCATCACATTGTGTAGAGTAGCCAATAGTTTGTGTGGTTCTCTGATGTTGGGGAAGTCTAACGGACCCCTTTGGCTAACAACTCCATGAGATGTAGCCTATTCCTGACACAGATAGATAGATAGATAGATAGATAGATAGATAGATAGATAGATAGATAGATAGTCTACCATGTTTGTTTCCGTGGTTTTTTTTTTTTT
>NW_022196896.1:131474562-131506993 GCF_008632895.1 Mastomys coucha | reverse complement strand
GGCCTCAAACTCAGAAATCCACCTGCCTCTGCCATGTGGTTTTTTTTCAAATTTTCCCATATTCTATCTCCACTAGCCACCCTTCTCTCTCTATGTTCCCACACTTAATCCTCCCAGTTTTTCCTGTTATCTTTTCTTAGGTTTTTTGGTTTGATGGAATACGTATTTTAAAGTAAATCCATGGTTCTCTCTACACGTCCTTGGTGTCTATTCTAATGTCTATCTTTCAACTCTAATTTTATTTATTTGCATCTCCTTTCTCTGTCTTCTGATCAGTCCGGCTGCTCATTAGTCAATCTTGTTGATTGTCTCAAAGAACCAACTCTTCTTTTCACTGATCCTCTGTTTCTGTTTGTTTCTGTTTTGTTGACGTTAGCCCTGAGTTGGACTAACTTTTGCTGTCAACCCTTGTAAGGTATTCCTTCTTGTCTGGCTAGAGCTCTCAGGTGTGTTGCCACATTGCTGCAACATCTCTCTAGGGGTTTTGTTTGTTTTTGGTTTTGTTTTGGGGGAGTTTGTTGTTGTTTTCTTTCCTTCCTTCCTCCCTTCCTTCCTTCCTTATTCCTTCCTCTCTTTATTTAAATTAGGCACTTACCTGTTAGAACCAAGTTTCTTGTATCCATAGTTTGGAGGAATGTTGTGCTATCATTTCAGTCATTTCTAAAAAATTTTAATTTCCTTCTTTATTTCTCTCTTGGCCTATCTTTCATTCAGTCATGAGTTGTTCAGTTTCTGTGGCTTTACTTTCCACTCTTTCTATCCTCGTCGATATCTAGCTTTAAGAGAGGGTGGTGAGATAGGAAGCAGGGTGTTATTTCAGTTTTCGTATGTCTGTTAAGATTTATCTAATGTCCTAACGTGTTCAATTTTGAAGAACTTTCCCTGGACTTCTGAGAAGAAACTCCTTTTTTCTTTAGTGTTTGGATGGAACGTTTTGTAGATATCAATTAGGACATTTGCTTTGAGATGTTATTGAACACCCGTGTTTCTTTGTTTTTTATCTGTCTTTTGCTGAGAGTAGGGAGTTAAAGTCACCCACTGTCACTATGTGATTTTAGCTGTAGTAGTGTTTCTACACTGATAAACTTAGATGTCCTTGTTGGGTGCATAAATGTTTAAAGTTGCAATATCCTCATGGTAGATTTTCCTCTACTGAGTATGTAGTACCCTTCTCTACCTCTTCTGATTAATTTTGGTTTGAAGTCTATTTTGTCAAATATTAAAATGGCTGCACCAGCTTGCTTCATAGGTCTTTTTTCTTGGAATAACTTGTTCCATCCTTTTACCCTGAGGTGATGTCCATTATTGGTTGTGAAGGGTGTTTCTTGGATGCAACAGAAAGATAGATCCTATTTTCTAATCAAACCTATTTCACAAGAGGTTCTGGGTCTGTTTATATTGTTTACTCAATTTGACTTTTTTACTGGGGAAATTGAGGCCGTTAATATTGAGAGTCTTTCTCTATTATGATTGACAGTTTTGTTAGGTATAATAGTCTGGGCTGGCATGTGTGGTCTTTCATAGTTTATAGAACACCTTTCTAGGCCCTTCTGGCTTTTAGGATCTCCATTGAAAATCAGGTGTTATTGTAATGGACTTTCCTTTATATGTGACTTTGTCTCTTCAACTTGCAACTTTTAATATTCGTTTTTATTTCTTTAGTGTTTTAATTTTTATGTTTTGTCAGTAATTTCTTTTCTTGTCCTGTCTATATGGTGTTCTGTATGCCTCTTGTACATTGATAGGCACCTCTACTTATAGTTTGAGGAAATTTTCCTCTATAATTTTGTTAAAAATTATTTTCTGTACCTTTGACATAGATGTCTTCTCCTTCCTTTATCCTTATTATTCATAGATTTGGCCTTTTCATGGTATCCTTGGTTTCCTAGATTTCCTTTAGGTATAACATTTTCTTTGACAGAGCCATCCATTTCTTCTGCCTTGTCTTCATGACCTAAGATTCTCTGCTCTATGTCTTATGATCTGTCGGTGAGGCTAAGCTTTTGTTTGATAGCCTGAATTTTCAGTTTCCAACTTTATTTCACTTTGGGCTTTCTTTAGATATTCTATTTCTTTGTTAAATTCTACTTCCATGTCTCTAGTAGTTGTTATTACATTACTTTTACAGTTTATGTTTATATGATCTTCATTGTGAGATTTATTTATAGCTCTTTAAGTTCCTTCAATATATTCATAATTGCTATTTTGAAGTTCTTGTCTTATGTTTCAGATAAATTGCATTTCCCAGAGCCCATTGGAGTAGAGTTGACAGCTTCTATAGGAGGTATATTATCTTGTGTTTGAGTTTTTGTGCTGGGATCTGGTGATCTGCTGTTATCATGTTTGAAGTATCTCTTGGTGTCAGTAACTATTCTCTTCTTTGTTGGATGGGTAGAGATTCACTTCTTTGGTTACTTTTCTCCACTATGGATCCTAATCAAGTGTGTCTGTGGAATTGCTGAATTCCACCATTGTGTGGCTACTGAGCATGAGCTCTTGCTAGAGACTGGTTCTATAGGTCTAGTGGTGGTCACAAAGCTGTGGAGATAGGCTAGAACAATGTTTCTCAACCTTTGTAATGCTGAAACCCTTTAATAGAGTTTATCACACTGTGACATCCAGTCATAAAATTATTTTGTTTTTATTACATCACTATAATTTTGCTACTGTTATGAGTCATAATGTATCTGATATGCAGGGTATCTGACTCCTGTGAAAGGGTTGTTTGTCCCCCAGATGGGTCACAACCCACAGGTTGAGAACCACTGGGCTTGAAGGAAAGGTTGAATGGGGCCATGGAAAAGAAATCTGACATTTTAATATATGTATATTGTATGAAATAATTATTATCAGAGTAATTGAAATAGTCATCACTTTAACAATTTATTATTATGTGTTAGGAACATTAAAATCCTTTCTACTCTTTTGAATTCACAATGATTATTGTTACCATAGTTATCCCACAGTTCTGTGAATACTAGATGTTATCCCTCCTGTCCAGATGCACTGTTCTACCCATTAACCTACCCCTCCTACCACTCTCTCTCACCCTCCCCTTCCTTGGGGATTAACTTTCTCAGCTTTCATGTGTGAGCACACATGATATTTGTCTTTATGATGTCACTTTGTGATGGCCTAACATGACACCCTCCAGTTGCATAGATATTGCTGAAATAATTCATCTCATTATCATGATTTCTCAACCTGTTTTGTCTCATCCTACACCTAAGAGACAAATAAAGCAGAACCCCAACACAAATTAAAACCTTGAGCTTGTCTGGAAACAGAACTATTTCTTCAGCATAAATACTAGTCTACAAACTAGTCAGTGAAAACCAGCGGGCTGCTGGGTAGGGAGTGTGTACGCTGCCCCATATTGTGTCTAGGAGAGAAACTGAGTGGACTTCAATGAGGTGTAGTTGGTGGTGACAGGCAGCTATTTCTACCTCAGTTAGAGCCAGAAGACCTATAGGGCAAAGGTTAGCCTGTGTTTAAGTGAAGCAAGCAGTGTATTAGCTGTGAGAGTTTTAGAGATGAATGCATCTCTACAAGTGACTAGGATAGAGCATGTCAAGTACCCTGCATGTGTGGTGCCATAGTGGGCAACTTCCCATGATGGAGTCTCACTTTCCTTCTCTATACACAGAGTTGATGAGAGCAGCATCCTCACTGGGCTAGTTAGAGTTAATAAATGCTATAGCTTTTTCCGAATCCTTGGTTTTAGTAATAATTATTTTCATCTGTGTTTCTACTGGCTATTGTAGTGCTAGTCAAGTTGAAATAATTGAGTTATCAGACCACTGTGGGTTTTATTCCTTAATTTTTTAACTTTGAAAACAGCACTATGTGGTACTTTGAACAGATCTAGCCTTAAGGTGACGCGGTTCCTTATTGCTTTGGGTTTATTCAGCTGGACCCAACCAGTAGCTATTTCATCCGTAGCTGTGAGAAAAATTAAAGACTTCTTGGTTCCAGCTTCTACCCCAGCTTTAATTAAGTCAGAGCACACACATAATTATACAAGCCAGGACCAGAAAGCCATTTGTCCTTTTATTCTTCTGTCTGTATGTGATTTCCATCTCTGTAAATTTTGCCTCCTTGTAGTATCTAATTGAAAGATTACTTTAGAGTGAAGATGCCCTTCTGTGAGCCGAGGTGCAGTCTTTTCTAGGCGCTCTCTTTGTGGCAGGGTCTGTATTAGAGAGGGGCTTGGCAGCTATCCCTCCCTTTATCCTAAGTGACAGCTGGACAGCAGCATTACGGAGTTCTCCCCCCTTGAGCCCACCACACCTCTAGTAAATGACTTTACACTCCACACACCACCCCGCATGGTTTCAGAGAGGAAAAGCAGGAAGGCCCATGGCTGTTTCCTTCTGTGTTGTCCCTAAGTGGGCTACCATTTGTCCCCTAGCTCTTCCAGGGGACTCTTCCCAGCAAGTTCGTTCTTTCCTGGGTTTTTTCTGTTGGTTGTGATTGACACCTGTCCTGTGGGTGATTGATACCTGTCCTGTGGATGATTGATACCTGTCCTGTGGGTGACTGACACCTGTCCTGTGGGTGATTGACACCTGTCCTGTGGATGATTGACACCTGTCCTGTGGGTGACTGACACCTGTCCTGTGGGTGATTGACACCTGTCCTGTGGGTGATTGACACCTGTTCTGTGGGTGATTGACACCTGTCCTGTGGGTGATTGACACCTGTCCTGTGGGTGATAATATGGGTGGAGTTTTTTCTCATTTTCTGTTCCCTCATGTGTGATGGTGGTTTATGGCAACCATCCCCCTCCGAGTACTGCCTTACGGTCACTCTCCTCTCTCAGCCTCATTCCTGTCTGAACTGTCAAAGCTATGACCATTTTTTTCTTCCCCTTAATACCTCCCCTATCAGCAGTACTGCAATCTTCAAGCAGTTATCCTGCACTGTGACAAACCACCTACGAAATCAACATAGAAAAGGGATAATTTCAGTTAGCCTTAGTTTTGGATGCTTATTTTAGCCCAGCGGTCAGATAGGCTCATTGCTCTGGGGCCTGTAGTGAGGCAGCACATCACAATGGGGGGATCATCATGGAGCAAAGCCATCCATCCTCCCACTGGTACCTGAGAGGCAGAGAGAGAGGAGACTCCATCTCATCCTTAGAGGATGGCCTCCAGTGACCTACGATCGCTCACAAGGCTCCACTTCCTAGAGGTTTCTCTACCTTCCAGTGGTGCCATGTTACAGATTAAGCCTTAAACACATGCTCTTTATCTTCCAATGTTTAGGGATTTTCGGCCATCTCTGTTGGGTTTTAGCTTAATCCCTTTTTAATCTGAGAATATTCATTGTGTGTTTTCTTTCCTTTAAAAAAATATAAGTTGTGTTTCACGGCCCCAGATATATCCTACATTTGTGACTAAGAACTATCAGTTTGAAAATGTTCTACTGTTGCTGTGTAAAATATCCTAAGAACATCAGTTGAATTCAGCCGACTTGTTGTGCTGTTGAACTGAAGAATGTCCTCAATGATTCTCGGCCTATTTGATGTGGCCACTGCTAATGAAAGGATGAAAGTCTTCAACTATCTGAATGGCTTCATCCATTCTTCAACTAAGCTAATGATTTCATCCATTCTTCAACTAAGCTAATGATTTCATCCATTCTCCAACTCTCTGAATGGCTTCATCCATTTTTCCTCAAAGTTGATCTTTCCTTGCCTCTTATATAAGCTTGATGGTTGGAAACATATCATGAGACTTCAAGCAAACCTTTTCGTTTTAGTGCAATGCTACTCTAATCTATGGCAACTTGTCTTTGAAGCGTCACATCAGATCTAATGCAGCCATTCTGATTTTCAGTTGACCATTGTTGACGTTGTGTGCCTTTCTTCATCCCTTCACTTTTTACTCTATCTTGTTCTTTGTATAGATGATAAAATTTTCTCACAGATAATTTTAAGTTGGATCTTGTTTTTTTTTCAATCTAATTAAAGGAATCTATCTTTCAAATTACATGTACGGTTTTGGCCTTGCTATTGATCATTGATAGATACTTGATTAAGACCTAGTGTATTTTAACCATTTTGGGTTTACTGCCTCATGCTTTATTTATCTTTATAGTTTGTCTCCTACTCTTTCTACATCATGTCGAGAATTTCGTATTATTCCACTTTCTCTCATGTCTCAGCTTCTTTTTCCCTCAGTTTCCCTGCATACATGAGGTACCACAGATGATGCCAACCTAACTTTAGAGGACTTTATCCTGCATTGCAGGTGTTTTTCTAATGGCAAAGTACTATTTTCTTCTCTGTCATCTCTCTCTGATTTCTCCCATCCATAAGCATTAGGTGTCTGATACTTTGTCTTTATTTTAAACAAGCTTTTATCAGCTAGATTAATTAAGAATTCATAAAAGATATTATAACCTCAATTATTCCCTCTCCTACATTCTTCCTTTTTATGGACACCCAAGTGTCTGATTTATGCCATTTTCCTTCTCTCTGACATTTCTGTCATGATTTGGTCTGATGCTTATATTATGTTAATTTGGTCACCCAAATTGTATGAGCCCACACATAAAATGCTGAGGGTCCCTGTCCCCCGTTGGTTTCTACTGGTAAATAAAGTTGCCATCAGGGAGACAGAGGTTGGACTTTTAAGATTCCCAGGCAAGGAACCAAGGGAAGAAGGAGATAGCTGCCATGCTAGGGAGGAAAAAGAATAAATCAGGACTGAGAGTTGCAGAAGAGAGAACATAACCATCATATAAGAATGGGGGATCACCGGGCAGTGGTGGCGCACACCTTCAATCCCAGCACTTGGGAGGCACAGGCAGGTGGATTTCTGAGTTCGAGGTCAGCCTAGTCTACAGAGTGAGTTCCAGGACAGCCAAAACCCTGTCTCAAAAATCAAAAAAAAAAAAAAAAAAAAAAAAAAAAAAAAAAAAAAGAAAAGAAAAAGAAAAAAAAAAGAAAAGAAAAGAAAGAAAGAAAGAAAGAAAGAAAGAAAGAATGGGGGAATCATGGCCCAGGAGCACTGCAGGTGTACATTTAGGGGAACCAAGGAGAAATCTAGGTCTTAGTAAGTAATGACTCAGGACTATCAGGGGAGAGCGCTAGCCATGAGGAGGTTTGGGAGTGGCCTAGCCATTGAGCTACTTACAGCATATTAAAATATAAGGTTCTCTGTGTGCGTGTGTGTGGTAGAAGTCTTCCAAAATCCCACTGCATAATGGAGGGCCTGGCTCTGCTTCAGAATGTTTGATTTGTTAAGAAGCTGTGTTAAAGAACATGAGACAGAAGTCATGGCTACCAACTACAACCTGTTGTCTATAACCTGTTCTCTAAGGCAAGCAGATTACCTGCCTTAGTGTATATACCCATAGAGCAGTTTTCAGAGACCTGCATGCTTTCTGAGGTGTCCTCGATGGGCACAGGGATCATATGAATGACTCAAACTGCATGGCTCCTGATGGTGGTAAATAGCCTCCATTAACAAACACTTCCTAACCCACCGAACTCTGAAATCAGCTGACTAAAGGCATTTCATTGTATGGGAACACTCGCTGGCTTCTCATCTTCTTTATGGTAGACAGGCATGAGACTGTATGTGAAGGTGCATATCCTCCTACCAGGACATTGAGAATAGGACTGAGATGCCAATCCTAGCTGAGTTCCAGGGAGCAAACCTGTCTTTTGGTGTGCTTGCTTTTAGTATAGATCCCTAAGTCCTTTTTAGACTCAGTGTAACAAAGTTGAGTTGCGCTGCTCTTCTCACAGCAACTTTACTCTCTATGGGGGACCACTTCACAAAAGTGGCTGTGCAATTTTCCTCAGGATCACCAGGGTTTAGCTTCAAAAGGCCATCTTCCTGATGCCAGAAATACGCAGAGTTATCTGTCCAGCCCTGATGGTGAGGTTTGGTAGCCCAGTCAGGGCTGCAATGGATCTACCATGCTTCTTTTGTTCATGAACTCTCTTATCTACCAGCTCTCAATCTATACACACACACACACACACACACACACACACACACGGATACACAGAGCAAACACACAAATATATATATAGACACATACATATACACACTGAATACACACATGCACACAGAAAGGAACACAGACACATATACTATACATACACATACACATATAGACACATAGACACTATAAATACACAGAGTATACACACACTGTACATACATACATGTACACATACATATATACATATATACACACTGTACACACACATATACTGAACAGACACACACATTGTGCATACACACACACATGCACACACATACACATGAACATATATACTTTTTGGTTATTGAACCTATGAGCAATGTCACTGTGATTCCTGTTCCAGGCATGTCAAATATTTGGCTCTAGTACAAACTGCTTCACAGACACTGTTCTTAAGAATAACAGATATTTTTGTTTTCAGAAGACAGGATGTATATTATACTCAAGGTGGTCTAGGATGGCTGGGAGTAGAGAATTTGTGCACTCCTCTCAGATGATATAAATAGGCACCATCAGGGACCAGAGCACAGACAAGGTCCAGGTAGTGGACCGAGACACCTAAGAACTTTCAACACGCCCTGTTAAGGAGCTGACTAGCAACAAATCCCACAACTTTCATGTGTCTGCCAAGGTTTAGTTCCCTATCTATCGCTCAAGGGTACTTGGTAGAATGGAGCATTTTAAGATGATCGAGTTCCTACTCTGTAATCTGAGAGATTTCTGAGGTCACCCTCACTTTGTTGTTCCCGTTGGGAAGCATGCTTGCCCTCTCCATCACCTTTTAGGGTTATTTTGTTTCAGTTTCTTCTCTGCTATCTGCATATGGTAGGCTTAGCTGTAGATCTGTCGGACTTACCCTTCCTGGCGCTCCCTGGGTTTCGCAGACGTGAGCCCAGCATTTGCCCTTTAGCCTTGGGGCATGCTGGGTCACTGCTGCTTCAACTGTTTCTTCTGCTCCCGTCTCTGTTCCCCAACCATTGCACCCTGGAAAGTGTGCTCTCTAAACCCCTGTCTACAGCTGTATGTTCATCACAGTGTATCCCTTTAACAATTAAATACCATTTACTTAAATTTGCTAATATAGTTTCACAGAGATTTGCCATGCACATACTTTTGATCCTTTGAGTTGTGAGCTCTACATTTGCCCATAGTTAGCATGGCTTGGGGGAGGGCGGTTCCCCTGCGTCCTCAGCCCTCCCATAGATCTAAGAGTAGGTTTGTACTCTGTCCTGCTCTGGCTGTTGTTTGAAGAGAGTGATGACTTCTGACTCCTGCCTGCTGCCTGGAAACTCTCCAGACTTTCCTCTCATTTCTTAAAGATCATCTATTTACAGAGATTGATAGGGACCTTTCTGTCTTCACTTAGTTACTAAGGACTGCTGAGATTCATAAAGTACAAGTTTGGAAACTGGCAATTATGGTATTTCAGAAAAACAATTCTCTAAGCATTATGATGAAAAATAAACCTACCCGTCTTTTGATAAGAGTATAGAGAAAGTCGTTTCCAGCTAAGGGATTCCCCTCCATAAGAGATAGTAAGTTCAGAAAAATTTTCTTTTGGTTTCTAAAGTTCCATTTTTAAAACCATAGATCTACAGCACAGGGTGAGAGTCAGACAGACAACAGAGTCAGAGATTCCAAATTGTCCAGTCGTAAGTGAACTTTGGTTCCGAGTTTAAACTTCCTCAACCATTTTGGAGTGTTGACAGGAGCCTTTGTGCCACATAGTATAATCACAAATAAAAGACAGTCACTCCAGTTACTGTCTCACATCACTAGGGATGGCCTGCTGCCTCCGATGGTGGCTGACCCCATTCCTAAGCATCCTGCATGCCACTGACGTCATGCAGCGCATTCTGTGTCTTCTTCCGACTTGCTGACTTTTTCAGCATAGAGTCTCCATTTCAGGTGATGGAGTATTCATGCCCAAGAGCCATCGGCTAACATCCGAGGCAAGCCTTGCTGTTTAGAGACGGAGAGGTCTGGGTCCTGGCTCAGTTCTACCACCTGAGAAGCTTTCCTGAAACTCCATTGTCTCATCTGCAAAGTTCTACAGTTGCCAAGATCAAAGGAGATAACTAACATACACAAGGGGCTGACATGTTCTGGCTGTGTAGGAAACATTAGCCCCAACTCCTTTCCATTCTTACACAGTGCTATGACTACTCATGGAGGGCACCAGTGGCAACGGGCCAAGTGGTTTTTATTTTAAATTTTTAATTATTTGCTGTGCTGGCTAGTTTTATTCAACTTAAGACAAGCTAGTTATCTGAAAGGAGGGAACCTCAACTGGGAACACACCTCCATAAGACCGACTGCAGGCAAGTCCATAGAGCAATTCCTGAATTAGTGATTGATGAGGTATGGGCCAGCCCGCTGTGAGTGGTGCCACCCCTGAAGTGTGGTCCTGGGTGCCATAAGGAAGCAGGCTGAACAAAGCTATGGAGAGCAAGCCAGTTGTGACTTCATGGCTTCTGCATCGATTCCTGCCTCCAGGTTCCTGCCCTGTTTGAGACCTTGTCCTGACCTTCAGTGATTAACAGAAACATGGGAGTTTAAGCCAAATAAACAGTTTCCTCCCCAACCTGCTTTGTGGTCATGGTGTTTCATTGAAGTGATAGAAGCCAGAACTAAGACATTTGCCAGCATTTGAACCTGAGCTGACACAAAATCTGGCTCTCCGACTTCTGAAACTTGCAGTGACTAGGCTCCCCTCAAGCATTCACTGGTAGGGCTAAGCTGGCTTCCCTCTCTGCCTCGAGTCCTCACTACCCATAGTTTCTGACCCCAGCCTCCTTTCCTCCTATGACCTGCCTGGCACATGATGTTTGTGTTGGGCATTGAAAACACAAGATAAGGCATAGAATCAATGATCAGTAAAGGAAGGCTGGCTGAGGACACTGAGAGCTCACTGGTTTTTGAAGAAAGTTCATGAGCCTATGCTCATCCAACAGATATTAGCATCAAATGGTTAAGTTTCTGATTTGACCTCCATTCAATCTGCGAATATACCTATGAATCCTTAAAGGGGTTCTTCTGTACTTAAAGACTAGTAATGAAATGTTTAGTGTAGTGCTCTGTTATTAATTCATACATATAAAGAACAAGAAAGGAAAGTGTCATTTCCAGGACAAGCCTCGCCTTTGGTATGGCTGCACGCCCCGTGTCTGCCAGCATCCTTCACCCTGCTGGCAATGAAAGAGGTTCCCATGAGCTCTTTTGTCTATAATCTTTGTAGAGGAGTTCAAACAAGCAAAGGTACAGGGGAGTCTGAGAAAGTTGACTATGCCAATCTTCATGGGTTGAGCTAAAGGGGAATGTTGAAGCATTTATCCACACAAATAAGCCCAAAGTTAAGTCAAAGAAATTCATACCCAAAGTGAGGGGTTTTTTTTTTTTTTGGTTGGGTTTTTTTTGTTGTTGTTGTTGTTGTTGTTGTTGTTGTTTTGTTGGGTTTTTTTTTTTGGTTTTTGTTTGTTTGTTTTTGTCTGAATTCTTGGGCTAAAGTTTCTCAGTCCTCTACTTTGGTGTTCCAAGGGAGACCTGCCCTAAGAATGATATCTAGGAACTGGTGTCTTGGGGAGAAAAGCAATAAGGTGGTCTCTGCCCAGAGCACCTGATAACAGGAGGCAGATCTAAAGCAGAGCACCTGATGATTGACAGGAGGCAGGCCTAAGGCAGAGCACCTGATGATTGACAGGAGGCAGGCCTAAAGCAGAGCACCTGATGATTGACAGGAGGCAGATCTAAAGCAGAGCACCTGATGATTGACAGGAGGCAGGCCTAAAGCAGAGCACCTGATGATTGACAGGAGGCAGGCCTAAAGCAGAGCACCTGATGATTGACAGGAGGCAGGCCTAATGCTGGCTCCCACACAGCACTTCTGGCCAGTGCCTGGAGAGGTCACACTGGCTGACCTTTCACCCCACTCATCACTACTCCCTTTCTGAGACACTGTACGTGATTTTCATTCATCTGTCTCAAATGAATGTCTTCTGCTCCACCAACTTTTAGCAATTCAAAGGGCAAGTTAATCTTGGCACTGTTCTTCCTTCAAAGGACAGAATTAAAAGATGATTATAACTACAGGCAAGAAAGCCTTTGGATTATGCATCACTTAGCAATGATAATAAAGCTTACCCATATGGTCTCCTGTTCCAGCACCCTCTGCTGCATTGGCAATCACCTGACATGGGTGTGGTTGCACTGATGTGGCTCATTTTCAATCCTGCTGTGTCCTAGGTCAATCAGCCTCATGATGATTTACTGGAGATAGCTGCCATTTTCCATTTTAAATGGCGATGGGTGCTTAGGCAGCATTTGAATTCTTTTTTTCTTTTTTTTTTCCTTTCTTTTCAAAAGTGTTTTATATGTTTTTAAAAGTATAGTAAAACAGGATTACATCACTTTCTCTTTTCTCCCAGCAGTGCTCCCATTCCCCCACTCTCAAATTGCTAGCTTCTTTATTATTATTGTTGTTGTTGTTGTTGTTGTTATTATTATTATTATGTGTAAATATATAAATGCAAACTGCTTGCTGTATTTGTTTTTCTCATACACATATGGTTTCATGGCTGACCATGCTGTATATATGGTCTCAAGGCTGACCATGCTGTGTTTATGGTTTCATGGCTGACCATGCTGTGCTTGTGGTTTCATGGCTGACCATGCTGACCATTCTGTGTTTATGGTTTCAAGGCTGACCATGCTGCATTACACAAGGGACTCATTCCTGGGACAGGCTGATTCTCCTTCCAATCGCCATTGGTTGCCTGTAGTTCTTTGGGTGGGAACCCAGGAAAATTACCTGCTTCCATGTTAGCATGCCTATGAGATTGCCGTTGTTCTGGCTTTGTTGATGAGACTGTTCACAGCAGGATGGAATTGACAATACTTCTGGCACCTTTTTACTATGTCACTTTTTCTAAAGTATTTTAGATTCCATCCTTGTCTGTCTTGGGTACATAATCTCTGGTGGTAAGATCTTCAGACATGTATTTTATCTGCTTCTTTACATCATTTTCCATTGGGGTTTTCAGGATTTTCATCCAGGTAGCCATCACTTTAAACAAGTGTCTTGTGGTTAGTGAGTGGGATGCAGAGGTCGGGATCCCTGCTTTTCCTCCCGCTGAGAGGAAGAACGGGGACAAGTTATCCCTGCTGGAAGTTAGCTATGGTCAATGGCATTTCAACACATAAGAATTACAGGTTAGTGGGGTGGAACCCTGTCACAAATTGAGAATCCGTAGTCCAAGTTTACCTGGCAGACATTTATTAGCATCTTCTCTTTGACACTGTGTCTCAGTTATTTAGTGAGGAGCTAGTGACTCTAGGAGCTTACCAGTCAACAGATGGTAAGAGAATCATCTAACAATCACTGGCTATTTGGGGTTAGTTTGCTGTATGGAAAGTACACTCTGGTTGGTTTGGCTTGTTGCTGTCGCTGTCATTGTCGCTGTCGCTGTCGTTGTCATTGTTGCTACTGTTCTTACTGTTGTTAGCAGGGGCAGTGGATACTTCCCCCCTGTGTGTGCAGCCTGGCAGGGAACCTCCCCTGCATAAGGCACATAAGTCATTGCAAGAATGAATGAAGTTGCTCCTGAACACCAGAAAGCACCGTGGGGCTCTCACTGTGCCATGACTCTGTATTCCGTCTGCATTCCTGTCCACATAACGGAACTCTTTGTCCCAAGGAAACTGGCCAAGAAGAGGAAGGAGACGATAAGCAGCACCCGGCAGGAGATGACGGTGATGGTGAATTCCATGGACAAGAGCTATGCCGAGCAAGGCACGAACTGCGACGAAGCCTTCTCGTTCATGGACACGCACAACCTGAACGGGAGATGTAAGTGCCCGCCCTTGCACGGCTTTTCCCTAAAGACTAATTTCTGGTAGCTCCATGGGATTAAAGCCCCAAATCCTCCTTCAGCATTCTCATACAGAACTGCACTCTGCAGCCTCTGTGCCTATGCGTGGAAGAGGCGCTTCCCTAAAGGTGCTAGGACCTAAGGCAGTGAGCCAGGGATCCACAGGAAATGTCTTTCAGTTCTCAGAGAGCAGTGACACAAAGGCTCCCCTCTGGCTGAGCACGCACCTGCTTCCCTTTGCTTGCTTAGATCCCATTTGTAAGCAAGCCAGGTGTGGAATTGCACCAGGAAGTCTGTTGTGAAACAGGTCATTAAATGGCACTAACAAGTTAATTGTTTGTTTGTTCAGCCGGCAGGCTCTGCCATTATTATAGGGCAATTAGTGACAATTAATAAATTAAAATGTGCTTCAAGCTTGGCATCAGGTGGGCTAACCAATGCCTACCTGAGCCCACCTGTGATCCCAGTGCAGGCAGTGTTTCTGGAGATCAGCAATTCAATTGTTTATCTGAGGTACAAAAGGAACACATTCTTCCATCCATGATTATGTGGCCTGTGAACAGTGTTAGATCCCACAGCTGGGCTCGATGTTGTAGTTCATAGCACACACTCAAGTCCAAGGACAGGGCTTCTTTGTGGGAAATCCATCCATACCGACCACCACTGATCCCTCGTGTATGATCAGGATGTTACCAGCATGGGGCAGAACAGCACAGACATGACCAAAGCAATGCACAGAGGGGCTGGTAGGGCTCGTGACTGCGAGGAGCACAGAGAGGAGTCTAGGGCATCACGGGTAGCCAGGAATAATGTGCGCTGGTCGCCTAACCAAGCCTTTTGGCCAGAGGATGCTGGGCTGCCGGCCTTTCTTCCCAAGGCTATGGTACCCAGCCAGCCTGTCAGGCCCACTTGTAGCAGGCACTGCTGTGACATAGTAGGAGGGTAGCACTCTTGGGTTCTTGGCCCCCATCCTCCACCCTCCTATGATACTCAGGGTAGGGTGCAGAAACTGGCGTGTCATTGTAATAAACTCTTTCACATCTTTCTGCTTTTCTGTAGCAGAAATGACTCGGTTTTTTCACTAAAAAAGATTAATTACGTTTGAAAAATCCATATATGCTGACATAGCTCCAAATTAAAGTATCCTGCCTTTGATTGTTTGAGTCAGATGGTGGGGGGACTTTAAGTACACACAGAGCTGGAATTCGTGTAGTAGCAGCTATTCTCTAAGCATCTGTATATAAGAGACCACACAGGTTTGGGGCACAGCTCAGGAGGGAGAACACTTATCCAGCATATGCGAAACATATGTAAAACATATGAGAAACCCCCAGAAGACAAGAAGGCGTGGAGAGGGAAGGAAGACACTGGCCAGACGCAGCCCTCACTGTCATCTCACTGTCTGGATACATGTCCTCGAAATGACCCATTCCGAGGACAGGAGCCAAGACTAATAGCTAAGGGATGTTTCCAGTTTGGACCCCAGGGGGAACATCTCTGCTGGACAGGAAGTCTAACTGGGCAGTTAGCTCTCCTCTGTACCTGCAAGACCCCTAAGGAGCGCAGGTTTGCCAGTGCAGCCTCTCTGGCTGACCTACTGCTTGGAATTCTTTGACCCTCCTGTCAGGGAGCACAGCAGAAAAACTTGATCCCTCCTCTCAGTTAGCCATGAAAAGTCTCTTACAGATTCATTGACAGGGATCCTCTGTGGTAAACGTTTACACAATACTCAATTCATTCTCTCTCAATTAAAGCTACTAGGGAAACAATCCCAAAGAGGGTTTATGAAGATGTTTGGGCTACACATACACACACACACACACTCTCACACACACTCACACACACGCGCACACACTCACACACTCACATACACATACGCTCACACACGTACACACATACACATATACATACACATACACACACACACATGCACATATACACATGTACATACACATACATGTGCTCGCATGCATGCACACCATGCAGATATACATACCTGCAAGTTCTTACTCAAAGTTCTAGAAGCTGTGAGGTGAGTCGCTTTTTAAAAAGAGATAGTAAGAAAAACAAGGCTTGAGAATTTAAAAGTAAGGCGAAATTCATTTATGGGAATGGGATATAGTCTGTCCACCAAAGTAAATACAAGTGATGCCTTCCACTTCACTATACCATAAGAAGCAGAATATGGAATATGGGGAAGGAGAGTGGGTCAACCTGAATACTTAAAGACAAATGTTTGTCCAGAGGTGGAATTGAATACTCAAAGACAAATGTACTTTAACACAAAGGTAGAAATAAACATAGTTACTTTTATCTGCCTCTCCGGAGTTTACCAAGCAGGTAAAAGTGGCTGCAGGTGATAAAGCGGGCTTGAGCTCTCTGCCTGAACAGTTTACAAGTGTACAATTTCTCTAGTCCTTCTTTCTATCGACTACTGTTTTCCTGACAACTTAACAAAGCCATGCATAAATGTGACCCTTCTCTGTTTAAGGGAAATAACCAGGTAACTGGCAGGCAGTCTGGATTCTGGTCCTCCTCCGTCCCTGGCATATCTGCCCTTTGAAGATGTGACCATGAATAAAGGCTCTTCCCTTTACAGCAGGGATTGCTTCTGACAACTAAAATACCTTAACAAGTCATCAAAATAATTACAACCTGAGGAATCACAAGGATCCATAGCCCTGCCATGGATAGGGTGATGCGATGCTGTGCGTATCTCTGTGGGAACTCAGCATCAAATAAGTCGCTTAAGTACTTAGGACGACTGTAGCCATGTAGCCATGGGTGATGATGCTGAACTGCCCTGAGCAGGCGACAGTCCTTATGCCTTAGTGAAGTGAAGTGTCTTATCACCATCTTATGACGTGGACGACCTGCGAAAGAGGAAGTGCCCATTTTCAATGGCATCAGTTAATCAGAGGGGTTGACCTTCCCTCTTAGCAATAGAGACGAGACAGCGTGGTGGTCATGTGTTCTTCAGAGAAATAATCCAAAGAAATGTATTACTATATTATTATTATTATTGTTATTATTATTATTATTATTATTATTATTATTATTATTCAAAGACTAAAAGGGCAACATGGAGAAATAGTTTCATTTTCAGTATAGCACAAATCAGCTTTACTTTTATGAGCCAGGTTTCAGCAACCAAAATTTTCAAAATATGAAAAAGGAGAGGATTTTTAGCAAAGCTCCACAACACTGCAGTTCCCTCTGTTCGTCAGGAGCCCCATGTTGACTTGTTCCCACATTTGTACTCATAAACTCCAGTTCAGAGCAGAAACACAATCACAAAGCCCAAGGCAAAAGTTCCAGAGGAGTGAACCTCTTGACTTTCCACATTCAGTGTGGCAGCCGTTTGTAAGTTTTTCCATCATAGAGTAAGAGGAGGCTTGGTCTGATCGAAAGGGTTTGTCCCCTAAAAAGGACGAGTGACTACCCAGATACTACTGAGGATGGTGGCGTTAGCCAAGTGGACTTCCGTGAATCCCAGAGGATTCACGCACGAGCAGGCTATCTTCACATGGGCCAGCTGCCATGATTCTAGAATGTCCTAGATTCCAAATTCAACCTACCTGTGGCCTCTGACCTGCCTTTCTCTCTCCACAGCCGTGTCTTCACCATCATCCTTTACAATGAAAACAAACACGCTGAGCACATCGGTGCCGAATTCCTATTACCCAGGTAACGTGCTCCGCCACCGTGCATCCTCGCGCCACCTTCCGCAGCGCTTGGGCTTTTTTTGCTTGATGTGAAGCCTCGGCTTCCGGTGGCTTTCCTGGGGAAGTCGGTGACCGTTCATCAGTCATTTACTGTTCTTTCTCTTTTTACTCTCTCTGCACTGCCCTGCTTACGATGTATGACAGACCCATTTGTGCCAACTGCAATCTTAGGTGAGAATGATTCTCTTTCCCAAAGTTTATTTCAGGAGTGACTGAGAAAAATCAGCCGTCCCCCTAGAGGAGACTGGAGCTTGTACTGTGCATGATGCCATGGTTAGAAGCGGGGCATGGGGCAGGGTGGGGTTAGGGGCATGGGGCGGGGGAAGAGCCTTCCTCTGAGGTCTCCACTGGTAGGAAGGGTTTGCTGCATGTGCAGGGTTCAGTGATACCAAAGAGCTCCAGTGAGCAATCCTAGCTCCAGGGCTCCCCGCTCTAGTGTTCAGAATTTAATGTCAGTTCTGATCCCAGGGGGGAGACAAACGGCACGTCATCACTCAGCTGTGTACTTCCCAGAGCTGCATCCTGTCCAATGTGACAGTCATAGAAGTGGAAATGGCTGCTCGTTATTTTCACTTATCTCTCTAAGCACTAAAAACGCCAGTTTCAAAAATAGCATTTTCCTAATGATGCCCCCCCATGTCACGCAGCGCAGTGATCACAGCGGGGTCTAGACCCCCTGCCCATCCACCCAGGGCACTCCCCAGCCAAACTGTCTATCACACAGTGGAATTTTAACGGAACTGATGTTCTGAACGGCAGAATGGCAGGAGGGCGCTTTAGCATCATGTACTTTGTTATTTGTCAGATGTCACAAGAAATGATCTAAAATGTGAGCCCAATGGGGCAGAATGCATTTAAAGTATGAAATATTCCCAGCAGGGGGTTACAGGAAAAAAAGGTCCCGCTTGTACAGTGTAAGAAGGGTGAGGAGACATGGCATTACCTGGCTGTGATAAGCGGACAAGCATGGGCTGCTGTGGCGTTTGAGACGCATATGTAACCCGAGCGTGTCCCGGCTGTGTTCTCTTTCTACCACTAACCTTCCGGGAAAGGAGCACAACAAACGCGACTTCCAGGTATATAACGGTTCACTGTAGCCAGAGCTTCATCCTCAGCTTCAACTTCTTCTTCCTGCCTCTCTTCCCTAGGCCTCAACACTCGATATGGCTCCCCTCTGTGCTTCTCAGTTCTCAGAGTTCTTCCAAGGCGAGGCTAACTCTGGTCTTCATACTGGAGTTTTGGGGGCTTGAGCAAGTTGGTTGCCTAAGTAAAAAAAAAAAAAAAAACTGAGCTAAGTTCAGTTTTTCTGAACTTGAAATTTGAAGCGGTTATTCTGAGGCCCAGTGCAGCCCCCATTCAGACTTTAATTACAACTACAAAGGGTGTGCTTGGTTTTAAATCCTTCTCACAGGTGAGGGGCACAGGCTCAGTTCATGCACACTGACATTGCGATCTCCATGCAGAGCCATCTGTGAAGTCACTGGGTGGGCAAAGATCCACACTGAGGTGGTATTCGCCTCGCAGGTTCCCCTGTAGCTCCCATCCTGAAGGAACCGTTGGTAGGGAGGGCTGAGTCGAGCTTTGTCAAAGGGAAGAAGGCATTCAGATTTCACAGCAGGGTGAAGATAAGCTTATTAAACAAATATCATTTCTCCAAAGCCACTGCCTTATTATTAGGAACATTAATGACATCTTTTGAAGTCGATTAGGCTCCCTTTTCTGAGAAAGCAGGACTCGAACAGACAATTCAAGTTTCAAAACTGGTCTACCACATGCACAGATCACCATTTTCTGGTAAAGTCTATGCAGTGGAAAGCAGTGGATTAAAATGGCGGGATTTGGAAACGGTGCTAGCCCCCCCCCCCCCCCCCCCCCCGAGATCTGGTTATCCCTGACCACCACAGAAAGAGGAGCTGTGTGTCTGCCTCTGTCCTTTTGCAGGGATAGGATCAGTTACAATTGAGATTGAGACAAGAAGGACTATCTTGTTAGGAAACAGGGCTCAACACAAATTATATCTCTACTATGTTAATGTTTCATTTTCACTTGCAAAGACCCAATTCTCATGGCAAATTTAAGTCTATTTTACTTCATTTGCTTGCAAAATCAAATGAATGGATGGATGGATAGATGGAGACAGACAGTTAGTTGGTAGACAATAAATGATTGAGCCTCCTCCATCTCAAAATCACAACATCCATTCCAAGTCAGTATTTTCAACTAATTGATGAATGAATATAGAATTAATCTTCAATTCTTAGAAAATCATCAGAACTAATACATTCAAAAAGATCCTCTCCTTTACACCAGGAAGGTCCTTTCCTCTAAGACATTATTTTTAACTTTAGAAAATTGTTGATGGGTAACTTTTTAATATAGGAAACAGATGACATGGGCGCTGTTTATCACTAATAAATCATTTCAGGAGCCAAAGGAAGCTGATTAATTGCTCATTTTTAGTAGAATCTGGAATTTCTAGCAGGCGAGGTGACCCAGTTTCCCAACAGACATGGCACACAAGTTCCCGTGGACACATCTGTGCCAGAGAACAGCTCTCTCTTTCTGGGGGACGTAGTGGTGTGGAGATGTCTGAAAGGGATGTCCCATTAACACTCGATGGAGACACGCAACGTTGGCAGCAGCTGTGGCTCCAAGGCCTTAAAACTCTAAAACCACCCACGCCTGGGAGCAGAGCATCGCCAGATTCATGGTATAGCCACTCGAAAAAGTCTGGGTCCTTTATGTGGTGTTTCCGCTCAGCCGCAGTGAAAGGCGAACTCATGGTACACACTACACAAAGTATAAAAACGAAGAGAACACGAGAGGCACAGAGGGGAAAACAATTGATGTTTCATTTCTTTTAGTATCTATACAGAGAAGAGCTTTTCTCTCAGAGGAACTAAGAGCCAGCCCCTTGAGGACTGAGTACCTCAGCAGGGGTCCTGCATCCCAGCTGATAACTCTGGGCAGTCTCCCACAAGCAGATCTGATATGCAAATTCTCAGGGGGTACTGGTGACTGTGGGGTCGCAGACCTTGCTAAGCCTCAAAGCAAATCCAAATGAAAAGCAAAAAGGAATCATGAAATCAGCTTCTCACCCTTTTATTTTGTTTCTTTTTGTGTCTTTAGCCGCCTTGTAGTGACTGGGGTGCCATTTCCGCAACGGCAACATAGCTCCACCCCTGTGTGCCACCCTCCATACCATGCATCCCCAGGGGCTTTGCAATGCATACAGAGCAGGGTTGCAGGACAGGCACTAAGTTCCTTAGGACTAAGCATTTACATCGAACAACGAACCTCCCCCCCCCCAAAAAAAACCATTAAGAGCAACTATAGCTGAAACCCCTGTTTAATCCGTAATCTGAAATTCCCAAACATCCCCATCCTTTCTCATATATTTTTATTACTTACATGTCAAATTGATTTTATATCTCCCTTTCAGTGACTCAGCATTGTGATTTCATAAAACCCTGCCTGTTTCATGAAACAATGAGAGGGATTCAGCATTTTTAAGGAGTTAAGCCATAGAAAAGTTCTTAACAGCCTCAATTGAACACGTCTGACTCAAAACAATTTTTAGTAGATAACACTGCTGCAATTCATTAACCTAATTTACTAGTCGTCCTTTGACCAAATTTCGACATTAATTTTCTAGTACAAGTTGATTGGCTTTGCTCAAGAAATTTAAAAGACTAATGTATTATATACAAATAGCCTTTATTTAGTTATTTTTCAGTTTATGGGGAATGAAAAGCAATTTTATACTAATTTTAACCTCCTTTTTGTTATTGGGTGCTTAAATGAGAGAACTCCACCCTAACTCGATGGCAGAGTTGAGGCTCCGCCCTCTGACCGCCTCTGGCTCCGCCCCCTGACCGCCTCTCTTGAGGAAGTTTAACTGGAAGGCTAAAACAGAGTAGAGTTGCCAGTAGTTAACCACACAGACTGTTGCTTATGTCATGTCTCCTTTTTCTCCTCCTCTTCTCTCCTGATATGTATCCGCTTTAAAGTGCCAATCAATGGTAAGTTCCCCAACCGGCCCCTTGGAGAAACTGCGGAGGGAGTGCGGGAGTGTGCATCTTATTCACAGACCTGACTGAGCCACTGTGCTGCCCTGTGCTGGCCTGCATGTTCGCTGTCCTAGACCATCCTATGTGTGATGTGTTGGCCCACAGTGTTTCTTTAAGTTCTCTGATCCCAGAGCATGCAAAGTGACTCATCGAAACATCACTCCCAAACCAGGCTCCCTCTCCCTCTCGGTTTTTTTTTTCTTTTCTCTCTCTCTCTCCTTTGATTTCCTTGAACTAAATGCCCATCCCACCGCTAGCTTTCTATGCCAAACCATTTTGTGCACTTTTCTTTTGCTCACAGAACATTTGTACAGTTCGTTTATTTCATCACGCAAATGAGTTAGGTAACATTTGAAAGTGTACAAGCCTGGCTTTGCACCAGGTCTTGATAAAGTTTCAGATCGAAACTTTCAATAATTTTAGCACAGAAATGCTAGAAGGAGCATTTGTCAGTGAGCTTTGCAGAAGCAATATCTCGTTTGGACTGCTTTGTAAGAGCAAAGACCCCTGCCTCATTTCTAGCATATTGCCAATCCCACCTAAACCTACAAACTGTATAACTTTTGTTTTCTGGCTAAACCATCCTACAGTGGAGGGATGTCGGCAGCCAGCTTGTTAGCGCCCTGTGGCCCTGACTCAGCCCTCTGGCTCACCCTCCTTCTCTCCTTTGTCTTCCTTTCCAGATGAGACCCACACAATGGCCAGCGACACCAGCAGCCTAGCACAGCCCCATACTTACAAGAAGCGGGAGGCCACTGACGTGCCGTATCAGACTGGGCAACTTCACCCGGCTATCCGTGTGGCAGACCTCCTCCAACACATCACTCAGATGAAGTGTGCTGAGGGCTATGGCTTCAAGGAGGAGTATGAGGTGAGCCTGGGCCAGCAGCTGGCTGCTAGCCTGTTAAGGAAGCTGCATGGATCCCAGAGATGCCGGGCAGAGGGCCAGATGGGAGCGAGACTCAGACCAAGGTCAAGTGTGTTCAGTAGGAAAGGAAAACCATTTCACATTTTACTTCCTTGTGCAGAAACATACATTGGCTGCCGGCTGTCTTTCTCCTCCTTTTTCTCTTCCTCCTCCTCCTCCTCCTCTTCCTCCTCCTCAACTATTTTCCTGCAACTAAGTATGAGGTTAAATCCAACTTCTGTAGCTGTCTCAGGAAGAACGTGTCCACCTAAAGCCACTGTAGATGAACTATCGAAGTCACATTGTAAAGAGCAGACAGTAGTGAAAAAACTGGCTTTTGTCATGGCTATAACTTCGCCTGTAGTTTCAGCATCTGAGAGTGTACACTGCCCTACATCCTTGGGGATGTTCCAGGGGACACCTGTCAGAGGCTTTTCTGAGTCCATAGTATCCTCCTACCTTGCATAAAGTGCAGAGTTTCCCTCCTCCTTCTCACCCTTAGTCATCAAGCAGGGTTTGCTGGAAACTCATTCTAGAATCAGAGGAAATTTTCTGACTTCACAACATTTAACACAAAAGAGCACACCATCCGCTGAGAGTGTGTGCAGGTGTGTGGGGGAAATAGGAAGATTGCATTGATATTTCTGTGTTAGTAACACAAAAAGCAATGATATAATACAATAAAGCATGTGGTCATTGTGAAGAGCATGCTTTCTCAGGATAGAAACAGAGCTTCATAGGAGTGAATTTCTAAGCCATGGGATATGTTTTAATTAACCCTTTAGCTATAGAATCAGCTCACATTTTAGAAACACCTCATCTGGCAGTAGTGTGTTGTTTTGTGATTAGTCGCATCCCTCTTTGTTATCTAATAATTTTATCAGTGCTTACACCTGCAAAGTGCTCAGAGGTGGCTCTAGTCTGTCTCCAGGTTGTCAGCTTTAAGAAAGATAGGTATCTACGTTACAGAGTCCTGGGGTCTGGCTGAATTCCAGTCAGCACCTTGTGGGAAACACCATGTGGCAGTTTTCATACATTGGCATCCAAGTCCCAGGCTCCGCGGTTCAACTGTGAAGCACTTTTTTATGATGTAAGTGATATACACCATACTAGCCACACCACAGTGGCAGAAGGGGACCCAGCAGACTTTACGAAACTTGGGGCCGGGTTTGGGAGGAGATAATGCATGTGATTAACAGTTTTGTGTTTTTCTTATTTTACTTAAGAAAAGCATTTTATACAATATATTCTGATCACCAGGCAGTGGTGGCGCACACCTTTAGTCCCAGCACTTGGGAGGCAGAGGCAGGCAGATTTTTGAGTTCAAGGCCAGCCTGGTCTACAGAATGAGTTCCAAGACAACCAGGGGTATACAGAGAGACCTTGTCTCGGGGGAAAAAAAGAAAGAAAGAAAGAAAGAAAGAAAGAAAGAAAGAAAGAAAGAGAGAGAGAGAGAGAGAGAGAGAGAGAGAGAAAGAGGGAGAGAGAAAAGAAGAGAAAAGAAAAAAAAAGAATTTGGTTTCTAGGCCCATGGTCCATCCAATCTCTGGTTCTTGGCCACTCTATCAGTGTCAGGTGTGTGCATTTCATGGCGTGTGCCTTAAATCCAATGGGAGAGTGCTTGGCTATTCCCACATTCTCTGAACTAGAACTGGAGTAATACAGTCATCAGTTACCTTTGTGTGTCAATTAGTGCTCTGTATCTCACTCCGACCACTTTACTTTGGGCCCCAGCTGCATCTTAGGCTGGTGGTGCCAACAGTGGCCTAACCACAGCCCATGGCCCAGAGCAGACACAAACATGCTGTGCCCAGCCATGCACAGACATCTGTATGGTGGCAGTGATCTGAGATGAGAAGACGGCAAAGCCATGGGGATCAATCCCAACTATGTCCCTGGAGTCTCATTTTACTCCAGAAAACATTTCCAGATGAAGTTCTGTATTCAGCAGCCCTAAAATCCTTAGATTCGCCCTTAGCAGCTCAATGTATAATTCAGTGAAATTGACAGCCTTTGCATATTGCCTCATGCACTTTTAAAGGGTAACTTAGGAATTAATAGGATTAAGAGTAAGACTTCCAAAAGCATTAATATCTTATGAAAGACAAAATTAGGTTATTGAGAAAACATAAGCCTAATGAATAGAGATGCTGTCTTAGCTCTATCCAATATTCTGCATGCAGATATTGCTTAAATGTTTACTAAAGATGTTAATGTCAAAGAGATTAGTTATAGGCTCAAATAACAATTCATAAAATAGCTGAGTCCAATTTTTCATGGACTATTTTAAAATACCTACTTGTGACTACTGTAACAAACTTTGGGCAATGCATATCTGAACATCTGCAAGATTTATTTCCCACTCAGATCTCCTGAGGATCGCTGATCGGCAGGTGTAAACTAGGATATCTCACGCTCATCTCAAACATTCTCTGGTTGGCAGCTCATTAGGATTTGTTATATCTTAAAATAAAATGCTGTTTCTTAATGAATTTCAAAAAAAAAAATCTTCCTCTTTCACTCAACCCACTCAGTGATCAGGGAAATGGTTTTAAAGCAAATACTCTTGAAACTCAAAATCAATAATCAATTAAAAAAAAGAAAAGAAAAGAGAGGGAAAATGTGAAATAGTACATGGGAGAGGAACTACTGAACAAAAATATAAAAATGAAAAATTTTATTTGGAATAATCCTGTCGGCTAGATGGGTCAGCTGTTGAAGGTGAGGCTCCCAACCAAAACTATACAAATAATCCCATCACCCAGTAACTTACCTCTTGCTGCTGTCATTAATATGACAGTTCAGATCAATACTGGCATCCCCTGTAATCTGTAATTACAGGGAATTGGTCTGAAGCAATGATATTGAGTAGGCAAACCTATGCCATTTTACGGATGAGATACCTTCCAAAGGTGTGCATCTCACATGAGACCTAAAGTCCTGGCCGACCCTGGCTTTGTCTCCATCACCTGATTCCTTGAGTTTTGTCGCCAAGTCTGTGTGTGATTAAAGCCAAGCTTCAGAGAATTGGGAATATAGTAGAAAGGGATGCAAATATTCTTGTTCGTTTTTTCCTAACCCCACACAATCTTTATCCTAGAGTGGATAGGAAAATCTTTAAACGGCTGCTTTTTAAATGCAGTTACTACGCTGCCTAGTTTTATGTCAACTTGACACAGGCTAGAGAATCACAGAGGAGGGAACCTCAAATAAGAAAATGTTTCTGTGAGATTCAGCTGGAGGTAAGACTGTAGGCCATTTTCTTAACTAGTGATAGATGGAGGAGGGCCAGCCCATTGAGGGCAGGGGCCTCCCCTGGGGTAGTGGTCCTGGGTTCTGTAAGAAAGCAGGCTGAGCAAGCCATAAGGAGCAAGCCAGTAAGCAGCACCCCTCCATGGCCTCTGCATCAGGTCCTTCCTGCAGGTTCCTGCCCTACTTGAGTTCCTGGCCTGACTCCTTTCAATACTGAACAGTGATGTGGAAGCATAAGCCAAATAAACCCTTTTTTCCCAAGTTGCTTTAGTCATGGTGTTTGTCACAGCAGTAGAAACCCTGACTAATGCAGCGAGATTTGGAGCTATAACCGGGACACACCCTTCTCACTCAAGCCTTGAACTGTGTGCTTCCTACGAATCTCAAGCAAGTTGTCTAGCCTCTCTAGACTCTCCGTTTCATCATCATGCACCCATCTATAGCGCAATAGCAGTCCTTTGAGGTTATGTGAAGATTTAAGTCATGGACTGAAATTTTTATCTAGCACACAGCAACCCTTCGTTGTGTTTGTGAGTAAACATTCAAGGTGTTAGTGAACTTAAGACAAAATGCTCTACTAACAAGTTTAATGTGGTGAGTTACCGATTGCCATGGACACACAAGGGAACACTGTCGTGCCCACTCTCTGTAAGATCACAATGTGATGAAGAAACTAAGTCAGAACAGCTATGCATCTACTAACAACCTGCATGACCCGATTGTGTTCAGGGTGCTGTGAAGGACTTAGGTATGACCCGATTGTGTTCAGGGTGCTGTGAAGGACTTAGGTATGACCCGATTGTGTTCAGGGTGCTGTGAAGGACTTAGGTATGACCTGATTGTGTTCAGGGTGCTGTGAAGGACTTAGGTACACCCGAGCCGAACTGGGACAAGAGTGACTCTTCTTTAAAGCAGGAGCAGGACTTGCCCCAGGAAGCTGAAATAGGGCACACTCCACATAAACACAAAGCAGGAGAGTGTCAGTGCTCTGGAGAAGCCCCATGCCCGGAGCCACCATAGGTGTTAAAGATGTGAGGCCATGATCACTCAAAGGTTTAAGGTGTCGTGTGTGATAAGTATCGATGTGGTGGCAGTCTCCAAGCTGGGAGAAGCAGAGAAGACTCCAGGAGGTAGGCATGCTCCTCCTTGTGTGGATGGAGAGCTATCTCATTGAAGCAGCTTGGTCTCTTAAAAGTTATTTCTCAGAGACACACAAAAGAAAATGAGAAAAAAAAAAAAAAGGGAAAATGTATTTGTAGAGAAAGTATCCCAAGTGTTCTGGAATGTTTAGCATCCAAACCCACTGGAGCAAAGAAGGCCTCCCATACTGAAGTGTGTCCCGAGACAGAGGATAGAGACAGCTACAGCCGCTGCCCCGGCTCAGTGCTCACACCTTCTGCTTTTCTCCAATCCACAAGGAAAACCCAGCCACACACACTTCGTTCAAGATCCCTTGGAATGGTGGCTGCCCCTGCTTCTCTCTTCTCTCTCTGTGGTTTCCAAGTCAACAATGCCTGGGAATTGCCCTGAACTCAGAAAGGCTTCATGAGCAAGCAAGTAGCCAAAGAGAAGTGTGTCCAAACAAGAAGGAAACGTGCTGTGAAGAGGAGACAGAGCCATTCTTGGTGCAGGCTCTGTATCTGATGTTGTTCTAACAAGATAGTCATATGGCACAGCTCACCAGGGAGACATAATAATTTGATTCAAAAGAAGCCCTGACAGGAATCACAATGAAGAAGCATGCTCACTTGAATGGAAGATGGCATATTGTCGGCAGCAAGTGGCTTGGACGTGGGGTGAAAGGACGGTGCAAAGGGCAGGTTTGTTTATGTAGCCAGGAGAAATGAGAAGGCTCTTTCTTCAGAAAAGCAAAGCCAATCTGGACTGACCCCCAGAGGACAGATCTGTAGGATTCCCAGAAATGGAGAAAGGCCACAATGGCATTCCAGCGTGGTGGGGCTCAGCTACCCAGACCTGAAGACCGGGTGGCCCCTTGTTACCTGAAATCGCAAGGGAGATGTGCCATGACCCTGAGCTCTGCCTTGACCACAGGGCTTCTGTGTTAGACAAGGGTGTGCTTGTTCAACCACTGTGGGACTCCTAAAGGCAGCCTGGTTTCTGATTGAGCTACGTTTAAAACCTCAGAGACCCTGAAGGTAACTCTGCAAGGACAGTAGGTGTTTGCCACGCTCCTAGACACTAGACTCCTGACACGAGGCCGCAGCTCTCCCCTCCATAGGTCTGTGGCCATCAGTCACGAAAGGGCAATGCCCCAAGCCGCTCCACAGGTAGAGGACATGACCACAGGTCAGGTAGCCTCAAGGCAGATCTCCATTTTATGAGACACCTAAAGGTCTGAAGGGCTGAGCCAATTAAGCTTTCCTTCCCAGACACTCCTCCCTGTAAAAGGTATTTAACCTCAGGCCCGCCCTGAGAAAGTGGGGCATGGTTTCACAACATCACAGCTCTCAGCCATGACAATAAATGCCTTAAAACCATGGACTGCCTCTTCTCATCGGGATTGGCTATGGGGAGCAATGGAGCAGATCTCCCTCTAAAGAGCCACATCTATCTAATCTCCCAAAGGAGGTCTCTCTGTGCTCCCAGATACTGTCATCACCAAGCTAAGCTACACACTGAACAAGCCTAGGACATTCTTGTCCTGAGGGACCCAGCAGGAGCTCTCCTCCCCTCTTCCCCCCAACCCTCCAGGCCCCCATTCTGTTCTCAGCTCTTCTGCTGCATCCAGCTGCTTCTGGAGTGTCCAAGAGCCTGAGAACCTGTCATCTCCGGCCTCCGTGCAGGCCGGGACCCCAGAGCCGACTCTGCCAGACCCCTGGGGACCTCAGACTGTGCTTCCCCACCCCCAGAGCGTGGTCCCACAGCTCCACCCAGCCCCATGCCCGCCCGGCTACAGCATGGGGAACATGCAGTCAAAAGTCCCGCATCTTGGCCCTAGCCCTGTGGCTGACCGGATGTGGGCCCACAACCCACCCTCCTCCTTGACGGATCACTGAGTACAGGAAGGTGCTCAGTACTGGGGACTAAGCAAACACAGCCCTGTGTAGTCAGCATGTGGCATGCTGTCACTCATCGCTAAGGACTTTGCTCACTGAGGCTCGTAACTATTCAGAGCCCCTCTGAGGACAATGACCTTCAGTAGGCAAGCAACACACTGTTCTCAGAGAACATCCATCGCTCAGACTGTACCAATGAGCTAAGGATCTAGCCCTCGCAGACGGGTCACCCCGGGACCTGCAGCTGGTAGTGCCTTTCTCTCTGAGGCAAGGAGGTTCATTATCCTGTAGCTAGAGCCCAGACTTACGAGAAGCATAAGTAATTCTTCGCCCCCCCATTCTTCAAAATAACGTGTTACTACATCCCACTGTATTTAGAAAAGCACCGGCCTCTCCTGCTTGCCTTCCTCCCGTGTGTCTCCCGGGCGCAAACGCTGGTGGTTAATTTTGTAACTGAACGTGGAGATCGTTCCTTCAGTCAGTTTAAAGCAGGGGATGGAAGACAGTCTGTCACACTCCACAGCAAATGAGTATTCCTAAGAAACTCAGAGTTTCTTCAAACGTGCCATCCCCTAGGTGTTCCACTTTAAATATTTGAGTTGTCTCTCTTCCCCGTTCTATCTTTCCCCTATTTTCAAGTCAAACGGTTGGAGCTGTTAAAGGGAAGTGCACTAGTTCACACATTAGCCTTGCAGCCTAAGACAGAGTTATCCCCGAAATCTCTTCCCCACCCTGTAACAAACACACCTAGCTTCGCTTTGCTTGCCTCCCTGCTTAGAAAAGCCAATAGACCACCACTTGAAACCCCTGCTCTCTGCAGAGATCAAGCCTAATTTCTTATCCTCAGATGTCCCAAGCTGAGAGCATGAACCCTGAATCCTTAGAAGGCCTAGCCTCGGACGCCTGGCCCTAGCTCCTTGGGGTTACACAGTGGCTCCTCTCTCGGTTTTTGCAGAGACAGAAGCAGGTGGAAGACAGAGCATTGCGCTTAACTGACCAGCTGAAACCCCTTCTTGTGACTGTGCACCCCCTGGAGTGGAGCGCCTCCCTTCCCCTCCCCTTCCCCTCCCCTCCCCTTCCCTCTCCCCTCTCCCTTCCCCTCTCTTCCCCTCCCCTCCCCTTCCCTCCGGCCCACACACTTCTCACAGGTGTCTTTCAGTTCCCATTTCATGATCTCCAGTACCAGCTGAGTCCATCAATTGCCACAATCAGCGCAGGTTATTTTCTGTCCCACAGGATACTAAACACACAAAACGAAATCACGGAAAGCCCAAGTGGGGAGTGGGGGAGGGGGAGGGGCTCTGGCAAGCCCTGTAGGTACTCTAGGATCAGCAACAGCTGTGCCTCCAGTGAAAGAAGCAGCCAAGTGATTTTGACATGATTTTTTCCTTTAATGACTGTGTTGATGGTGAGCCAGGTCCATAAGGAAATGATAAAACTTTCTCTCTGAATTTCTGAGATTGCCTCAAGCTCTTTGGGCAAGTTAGCTGTATGTATGCATTTCTAGATACTTTCTTATTGAAAAAAACTGTCCACTTTTTGTCTCACGTTCTATGTCTGTGTTGAGTTGTGGGGTATGCACGGGAGGCCAGAAGAGGACAGTTGGAGTTCCACTCTACCATCCTTTACCCCATTCCCTTGAGACAGGAGTCTCTCAGTAACCCTGAAAGTAGGCTAGCAGCCCACAGGGCCCAGTGACCCCCTTTCCACCCCCGTGACCCCCTTTCCACCCCCGTGGCCCAGTGACCCCCTTTCCACCCCCGTGGCTGGGATTTCCAGTATGCACACAGCTACCCTTTGCTTTTTATGTGCATCCCGTGGACTTGAACTCAGATCCTCGTGGCTTGCTCAGCAAGTGCTCCTCCTTGCCGAGCCATCCCCCACCCAGCCTGAATTTTTAAGTAGTGCAATTGAGAGAACCAGCTTTCCTATGTGTCCTTGATCTGGTTTTTCCCAAGGGGATGTATACAAGTGTGTGTGTGTGTGTGCTTGTGTGTGTGTGTGTGTGTGTGTGTGTGTGTGTGTGTGTGTGTGTGTGTTATGGACTATTGTACCTTGTCTGGAGTTCAGGGTCTCCAATTTCAGCTGACTTTAACTTCAGTTCCTTCGGCCCTGGCCTCCACTGATGTCACGCAGCAGCTTTGACTTAAGGGAATTAAATTGGACACTGTTATTTCCTCTGACTCTGTCCTTACTTGGACATTAGCTCATAGCAGCTGACATTTTCTAATGTCTTTGAAGCACTTCTAGGCAACTGCCTTGTTTCCATTTGGAAGCTGGTTCTTAGAATTCTCTTTATCTTACCTGAGAGAAGCTAAGCAATTTTCCCACTTGGTAACATGATTTTACTGTCAGATGCCATTAGCCACGAGCATTTTCACAGAGGCCATGGACCTGAAGGGGCAGGCTGACAGTGTACCTGGGTCCCAGCATCTGTTAGAACTCATGTCTTTCATGTATCCTTCACGCTTTGGATTATCTCTGTGGTGTCACTGCCCAGTCGCAAGGTCACAACTGCCATGCTCCACACTCCCTCCACATCACAGGTCACAAGTCCTAACCACTTCCCCCACTGCCAATATTCAGTGTCTCTCCTCCTCCTGACCCCACAGCCTATCCCTCATCTCTTAAGTGGGTCATCAGGCCCTCTCTTAATGATCTACATTTGTCTCCACTCTGAAGAATTCTCTCTTGCCCTTTGGTCAGTTTTTCATTGTAAGGCATGAATGTCTTTACACTTGATTAATTATCAAAAACCTATCAACTCTTTCAAAACCACAGGAGGCGGGGTAGCATCCTTGACCCCTCTAGATAGGCACTCAGCTCCTGCCTTAGGCTCTGGCTTTAACCTCAGCCGCTTCCCACCAGTTTTCTTTGCTCAGCTCCAAGAGTCCCCTCACTCCAGCATACCTGTAGCTCTGGGCTGCGCCCCTGTGTGGCTTCTGCAGAGAGAGACTTCCAACTCCTTTGCCTGACAGATCTCTTCAGATCTAGTGCAGTAGGCCCCATCCCAGCCATCCTTGCCTCTCCTTCAGAGGCAACAGTTGCTCCACAGTGCAGGCTCCTTGCTTTAATATTAGTAAATGGAGTAACTGCTAAACAATACACTTCATGTTACTTGATTTATCCTATAGCTACATGATTAGTATGAAGTGCTTCTATGTGACTGACTCCTAGGTATTTAAACACATGTCTGTTATGATAAATTATAAAGATGGGTGTAACTGCCAATCGGTCCAAATGCAGACTTTAGAAAGGAGTTGACCTGGGATCTTGGGAATTTCAGTTTTGGAGATACTCAGATATCTCTGAATGAGGCTGACAGTAGGAAGGAGCTTTATGCAGTTTTTCTGGATGTTGAGAGAGGACGGGGACTATGCAAAGGATAGAAATAAAGGAACATGTGAGCAGATGGGAGATGTCCACTAAGCAAGAGTCCATCTTTAGCCACCGTGCCCAATGTGAGCTCACTATAGATGTCTGCACTCAGCAAGGCAGGGGCAGAGTCCATGGTCTAGGCCGCAGCTGTTTGACACAGAGTCCACAGTCTGGGCCGCAACTGTTTGACACAGAGTCCACAGTCTAGGCA
>NW_022196896.1:131449459-131473249 GCF_008632895.1 Mastomys coucha | reverse complement strand
AGTCTGGGCCGCAACTGTTTGACACAGAGTCCACAGTCTAGGCAGCAGCTGTTTGACACAGAGTCCACGGTCTAGGCAGCAGCTGTTTGACACAGAGTCCACGGTCTAGGCAGCAGCTGTTTGACACAGAGTCCACAGTCTGGGCCGCAGCTGTTTGACACAGAGTCCACGGTCTGGGCAGCAGCTGTTTGACACAGAGTCCACAGCCTGGGCCGCAGCTGTTTGACACAGAGTCCACAGTCTGGGCCGCAGCTGTTTGATATGAGTTCCACCTGGTAAATGGACTCTAGGATTCATTTTGGAATCTCTTTCAGGGATGATTTTGCCTAAAAAAAAAAAAAAAAATCTTTACTTTTCCCAACTATTAAAAAAAATAGGTCTGGGGATACAGCTCAGCTGGTGGAATGGTTGCCTAATTGGTGTTGGATCTCCAGCGAATTTGGGTATTACAGCACCTAGGATGAAATGCTTTTATAATCCCAACACCAGGAGATGGAAGCAGGACAAGAAATCCGGGGTCAACCTTGTCTACAGAGTGAGTCTGAGGTCAGCTGTGTCCATATAGACAGCCCACTGCAGGCCTCGAGCATCAGATCCCAAAGGCCTGCATGCATCACAGCCCTTTTGTAGACCTAGAAGTTGGGATGTTTTAGCCCTCAATAGCAGCCAGGATTATAGCTCTTGGCCCCAAAGACCGAGTTTTTCTGTAACCAGGGCCTCTGGTTTCTTTCCTCTAGTTCTCTGTAACTTCTTAATCCTTCTGTCTAAGCTCTCTGCCATCTCCTGCCAACTCTCTCTCCTTCCATCCACCTCTTGCCTCCTGCCTGGCCAGCCTGCTCTGGAGATGCTTGAAGCTACTGCTCTCACTAACAAGCAGCAGGCTGCCTAACCACTTACATAATACAGCCCGCAGACCACTCAGCCATGGCCACCACTGGTTCTGTCATTCCGACCCTTCTGCAGTCCCTGCTGCTTCCCTGACTGCTCAGGGCACAGTGCTGAAAGGAGAAGAGAAAGGACTGTCTGTCCTCCGGAATACCCCTGAGAAACACCAGGGCGTCTCCAGCCAGCTCAGTAAGGAAAGCTGAACCGCCTGCTTACATACACAGGGAAGGGATATTTGAGCCAACCCTGCTCCTTTGTTGGCCCCCAGTCACCCGTGGAAGTTTACACGTGAATGGGTCACAGCCTTACTTCTTGAACACCAATCCCAACAATCTAGGCAACTAGATGAAGTGTTCCTACTCTGGTCCAGGTTTAAATGGCCGTGGGGTCATCTAGAGTCTGGTATACACTCTCTGAAACAACCTCGGCTGGGGCTGCACCTTCAGGAGTCAGGATTATCATCTGTAATCCTCGTGAACTTCTCAGGGTGCCCATAGAGTGCTCACAGTGGCTGATGCTGACACAAGTGTACTATGGCTGGCCTTTAAACTGATAATCCTTTGGCTCATAGTCTCCAGGGAAGCCAACTGCTGCTAACCAGGAGGCAAACTGCCTCACCCCCAACATATTTGTTTATTTATAGGAAAATGAACATCAGAAATGACTATGTTTTCAATAAGAACTTAAAATTTAACCAGTAGTGATTTTAACAGTGTTAGGATAGTACTTAATACCTTCTCCCAGAATCCGCCCCTCCAAAAAGTGTGGGTACTCACCTCTCTCTCTCAAGGCTAGTGTCTGGAAAGAAGTAGAAGGGTTAGGGGGTGGAAATTTTAAGCCCCCACCACTAACCTCCAGAAAGAGGGAGTAGGGGCAGCTGGAGACAACGTGTACAAACAAGTGACTGACAAGATTTAGCAAGTGCCCAAGTAGCAGGACATGTGGAGGTACTGAGCAATGTGGGCCCATGGATGTCACCTGAGTCCATTGTAATCACCATAACCAATGTATTTCTTCTTCTGGCTATTCATTTCTAGCCTCTGTAACAAATAACAGATAAACAACTGTTTCTTTGAACGATGATTGCAAATATTTCAAACCTAAAGTAGGGGTTGGGGGCGTCCTAGGTTGGAGGATAGTTGGCACCTTGCTGCTGTGGATGGACATCTAGGTGGCAGAGAAGTCTTGGGAGAATGACTTGACACAGGATTTAATGCTTAGCTCCAGGTAAAGCACACAGATAGCATCCATTGGAGAACTGCTCGGTGCGGACAGACTTACATATCTGGGCATACACAGACATTTACTGTGCTGTGTTAAGTGTGGCCAATGAACAGCTCTGGCTTTCCTGTTTTTTCCAGTCCCATAGAAGAAACAATAAAGAATTATTTGTAAGTGACTTCAGCTCAGGTCATCATGTAACTCTTCAAAGAAGGAAACTCCATCATCACATGGCATTTCAAACCACCTAAAGGGAATCTACCTGTATCATGCAAGCATTTCATGATATAAACAATTTGGAAAGTGGACCGTTCATAGGTCTTTCTTCTCTCCTGAGACCATGATAATGATGCTGATGTGTCCATCAAATATTGCTTTGAGCAATGTAGAAAGACAGACATTGGCAAATGACACATAATTCATGCTACTGTATTACGATCAGATGAAGTCATCATGCAGAGTGATGGTAACTCTCCCCAGCCATGCCTGTCACTCTGGACTCCCAAGTCCTTGTCCTTCCCACTCCACAGCATGGTTTCCCTATCCAGTGCCATGCAGTCACAGACCTAAGGAAACCAATCTCGTGTTGCATTGAGTTGACTGTGTCTTTGTGGCAGGAATGGTGTTTTTCTGTCTGTGGTTTGGTTTGACTGAGACAGCACTTTGTCCTTTGTCAGAGGCCTGGTCCGCCCTGAGGTGGTAGGGATTGATAGAGCTACCCATGGTATTTGTCAGCCTCTCTAGAGGAATAAGAGCTTCCCATTAATCTTTGTCATGATGCCAGGCCATGCTGCTGTTGCTCTTCTCTACACTGGTTTTCTGTTGTCTAGGAAATTCAGGAAAGCCATTCTGAAGCCATCAGCTCTCCTGGACTATCTGAAATGATGTTACAACCTGAATCAAGCTATAGACTTTGAGAACCGTGGATTTTACATACTGCTCCCCTGGGCTATGGCCACCCCAACCCTAGAGAGGAGAAAGAAAGGAGAGGGAGGAATCAAAAATTAGAGTTGTATGCAAAAGCCCAAGATTTTCTAGAACATTCTCTCTAGACATTGAGTACTTTTCATTGGTAAGATGTGACAGTGGCAACCTCTGCCTAATAAACTGCTGATCTCAAGGTATCATCCAAACAACCCTTAAGCTCTTATAGAATGATTTAAAATATAGCAGGCTGGCATGCAAGTTCTCTCATTCAAAGAGCAATAATGTTTACAAGAGACACAATGGACTAAGAATTGGAAGATGTAGGTTACGTTACTCTCAGCCAACTCAAGCTCTACCATTAAGCAAATCCCTCATACTCCATGAATCAGTTCAGCCAGCGAGAACCAAGTGCCCCGAGCACCCGGGATACTTGTGGTAGTGTGGTAGCATCAGAGTCCCAGTGTGACCCATGTATTCTCATAGACAGTAGCTTTACAAGGGTAGCACCAATAGACTACCAACCTCCTGTGTGGTGACATGGTATGGACATCGTGCCCACAGAGACCACCATGCCATGTTCTGTAGGCACGTCTTTGATTCTCCAGGCCCAGTTTTCATTTTATTTTGTTCTTTACTGAGGTAGTTTCCCTCCTGGTGCCTCTCTCCTCTCCTTTTAACTTCTTCTCGGTCTCATGTCTGTCCTCTCCCCTACCTCCAGAACACTAGGGATGCTCTTACGATGACATCATATTAGCAGCAGCTTGTTACTGCATCACTCTTCCTCCGTGTATGAAATTATACTTCTATTAATTATGTCTCTACTCTCCACTAACTTAGTTTTCAAGGATGGATGGCATGGAAATGCATGGATGAAGTGTTTAGAATTCATTTATTTCACACTTTAAACTGTATAAATTAAGTGTCAGATGCATGGTTAATCAGATCATAATAAGGTGAGATGAGAGCCCATAGTGTTTCTGGCCTGTCACTCACAGAGAGGACAAAGTGCATGCTGAGTCTCCCAACACTGGGTACTTTTATGCGCATGATTGAAATACGTAATACATAGAGTCCAGCCTATGGATTTTAAAACTTCCTTCCTTTTCCTTTATCTCCCACCGTTGCCCTTTAGGGAGATGTGGAAAACCTTTGATCTATTTACCTCAGGGAAATTATACAAGAGATACTGAAAATTACAATGTATTCAGCATTAATTAGAAATAGATAGCATACGTTTATATATATATTGTATTTATATGCTTTAGGTAATTATGCATTTGAGTTTCCCTGCCAATTTTATGGCTTGGCTGACTACTAAGTATATTTTAAGCTTACTTCTTGAAACATGAAGTGAATATACTATAAATCCAATTAACATGATTAATTTGCCTAAAGAGACGGCCTGCTTTTATTTCTTTTTCCCTGTTTTAATGATGAAAAACAGTTGCAAGGACCCAAAATAACTTAATTTGTTTTTAATGCTTTCTAAGCTCAATTTTATAGTTATTTTCCTTTATAAGCAAAACATAATTTTTGAAACATATTTAGTACACAGCAGAAAAGGACAGTTAAAAATTAGTTTCTAGTCTCTAATACAGTTACACATCTGGATCCTAACAGTTTCAAACCTTATTTTCCTACTCTTCTTAAAAGTTTCCTATGTCTTTGTCATGAACAACACTAGACTAACTGGCATTGTTTTCTGGCAGTATTTTCTAAAGGCAGAGTAGAGTATAAAAGTCTTCAGGTTTAAGTTACCTCAACAAGTTGCTTGAAAGCTTAAACAAATTCCCATTTCTATCATCATTCTGTTTAAATTTTCCCCATAGCCCAATGCTCAAAATTAGCATTCATCTTTCTTTTTTGATGATGGACTGGAAATGTGTGTCTCTGCCTGAATAAGCATCAAGTCTCTGTGTTTGCAAATGGGAGTCCCCACTCACCTAATCTTTTCCAACTTCTGCTACCTTTCCCCTAAAGGTCTCTCAGGGTCTCTGTGAGCTTTTGTGTGGCCACCTGTGCTTCCTTCCCTGTGAACCGTGTAAGAAATCTTTAGACTGTGATTTTAAGATCACCTTGTCTATCAGAAATAGAGTCATTTTTATCCACACAGCTTTATGAAAGATCTTATATGCTTTTGTTGGAATTACAGGGGATTTTTTTTGTAATAGATAGGCTAATGAGTAATTAACGTACCCATTAATATGTTTCACATCTTCATTTATCTGGAATGTCTCTAGCATTTTCAGTGAAGTTTCAAAATATTTATGATAAAACCCAGTATATGTCTGAGTCCTTTCATTAATGATAGATTTTTTCTGCATGTAATAGATCCAGATTATAGTTTCCCCTCTCCGTTCCTCCCATTTCCTCCTTACCTCTCCTCCCATCTGGGTTCACCTCCATTCTGTCTCCCATTAGAAAGCAAACAGGCTACTAAGGAATAATACTAAAATAAAATATAATAAAATAAAATGAGACTAACACATCAGAATTAGACAAAATGATCAGGAAGAAGGGAGACCAGAACAAGACGGAGGAGACAGAGACACACTCATTAACATACTCAGGAATACTATAAATACACGAACCAGAAGCCATAGGATGTATGTGAAGGGCCTTGTGTAGACACATGCACACCCTGTGCATGCTGCCTCAGTCTCTGTGAACTCACAGGAGCTTCGATCACGAGGACTTAGGGACCTTGCACTCTGAGTCCTCCGTCCATCCTCTTCCACCTCTTTCTGCCCCCTCTACTGTGAATTTACTGCATCTTGAAGGGAGGGCTTTAACAGAGACATCCTCTACAGGGCTGAGTGTTCTAAGGTCTCTTATTCTGAATAACGTCTTGCTGTGGGCTTCTGTAATTGTTACCATATGCTACATAAGGCAGCTTTTTGTTTTTCTGTTGATGACTGAGCAAGGCACTGATCTATGAGTGTATAGAATGTTGTTAGGAGTCATTTTATTGCTATGTAAAAAAAAAAAACACTTTTTTCTCTTTTTTTAGAACAGAAATATTTAGATTTTAGCATAGGTCCCTGGGCTATCTAGTCTCAAGTTTGTGGTCACCAATGCATCACAGAGTATGAGTTCCATCTCATGGAATGGGCCTTACATCAAATCAGACATTGGTTCATTGGTTACTCCCACAAGCTTTATGCTAGCATATTCTGCATGCAGGACACACTTGTAGAAGAAATGTTCTATGGCTGGCTTGGTATTTGTTTCTCTTTTGGTAGCATGAAGAGCACCTTTCTGTACCAAAGATGCTAAAACATAGGGGTGAAGGCTCTGTATGCACCAGCTTGACTTCTCCATGTTTAATGAATTGTGTAGGTATTGTTTCCAGCAATGGGGGCTTGCTGTCAATTTGTGCAGAACAACCCATATTCTTGGCAAGAGCCTAGGTTACTGGGGATGAGAGAGAGTTTCCATGGTTCCCTTTGACCAACAACTCATTTAGATGTGGCCCAATCCCACTACTGAATTTTTGGTGACAAAAGATGGCCAGTTGGGGCTCTGTCTTCCCCATATTTTGGCAATGTTATTTAGGTGGCCTTCATACACGTATACATATTTAGGAACATCCTACTGTGTTAGGTTTCTACACTACATCTCACATGGCCCTCAATTTTAGATGTTTCTTTCTATATTCCCACTCCTGCCCCCACATCCATCTATAACTATCTATTCTATTCCCCTTCCCTGCGGAGATCTAACTGTCCCCACTAGTCTCTTACAGTGTACCTAACCTATGTGGTTCTATGAATCGTAGCTTGGTTTTCATTGACTAGCAGCTAATATCCACACACAAGCAAACGCATACCACATTTGACTTTCTGTATCTGGGCTATCTCACTTAGGATAACTTTTTCTAGTTCAATCCATTGGCCTGTGACTTTCATCCACCGTGGAAACATACCATTCTCCTGATGAGGAACATGACGGTTGTTTCCAGTGTCTGGCCGTTATGAATAGAGCAGCAATGAACATGGTTGAGCAAGTGTCTCTACCTTTAAATATATGCTCAAGAGTGAGTGGTACAGCTGGATCTTGAGCTAGATCATTTCCCATTGCCATGAGGCATGGCCACACTGCTTTCTATCATGGCTGTATAAGTTTGCACTCCCAACAACAACGAATGAGTGTCCCGCTTACACCACAGTCTCCCCAGTGTGAGCTATTTCTTGTTTTACTGATCTTGGGCATTCTGACTGCTATAAGATGAAATCTCAGAGTGATTTTAATTTGCATTTCCCTGATAGCTAAGTAAGCTGAACATTTTAAAGTGTTTCTCAGCCATTTGAATTTCCCCTTTTGAGAATTCTCTGTTTAGATCCATGTCCTATTTTTAATTGAGCTATTTGTTTTCTTGATATTCTTTTTTTTTCAGTTCTTTATATATTTTGGTATTGGCTCTCTATCACACGTGGAGTTGGTAAAAATCTTTTCCTATTCTTTAGGCTGCCACTTTGTCTGGATAACAGAGTCCCTCACCATGTAGAAGCTTTTCAGTTTCATGAAGTATCATTGATTGATTGCCCATCTCAGTGCTGGGCTATTGGTGTTCTAGTCAGAAAGTCTTCTCCTTGGCAAGGAGTTCGAGGCTCTCCCCTACTTGCTCTTTTGTCAGGTTCAGTGTATCTGGCTTCATGCTGAGGTCTTTGATCCATTTGGATTTGACTTTTGTGCAAGGTGGTAAGTATGGATGTATTTGCTTTCTTTGGCCAGCACCATTTGTTGAAGATGCTATCTTTTTATTAGTGTGTATTTTGCACTAATTTATCAAAAATCAGATGTCCATAGGTGTATAGATTTGTGTCTGGGTCTTCAGCTAGATTCCATTGATCAACACGTCTGTTTTTATGCCAATACTTTGCTGTTTTTATGACTGTAGCTCTGTAATACAACTTGAAATTTAGGATGGTGGTACCTTGTGCAGTTCTTTTATTATTCAGGATTGTTTTAGCTATCCAGGTTTTGGGGGGTGCTTGTTTGTTTGTTTGTTTTTTGTGGTTCCATATGAAACTGAAAATTGTTTCAAGATCTGTGAAGAATTGTGTTAGAGTTTTGAGAGAAATTACTTTCAATCTTTAGATTGCTTTTGTAGGATGGCCATTTTCACTATGTTAATTCTACCAATTCATGAACATGGGACATCTTTCCATCTTCTGGTATCTTCTTCAACTTCTTTCTTCAGTATCTTAAAGGTTTTATCATACAAGTAAATCTTTGATTCATTAGTTACCCCAAGACATTTTATATGATTTGAGGCTGTTGTGAAAGGTGTTGTTTCCTTGATTTCTCCTTAATCTGTTTGTCATTTTGATATAAGAGGGCTACTAACTTTTGTGAATTAATCTTGTATCTAGCTACTTTGCTGAAAGTGCTTATCAGCTGTAGGAGTTTCCTGATAGAATTTTGGGAATACACACAAACACACACACACACAGACACATACACAAACACATATTCACACACACATACACACACACATACACACACACATATACACACACACAGACACACACAGACACACACAGAGACACACACACATACACACACACACCAAACACACACAGACACACACACACAGACAGACACACACACACAGAGACACACACACACACACACACACTATAACATCATCTGCACATAAAGATACTTCAATTTTTTCCTTTCTCATTTGTCTCCCCTTGGTCTCCTTCAGTTCTCTTCTTTCTCTAGCTAAGACTGCAAGTGCTGTATGGAATAGTTGTCCTGTTCATGGTTTTAGTGGAAATGCTTTGGGTTTCTCTCCATTTAACTCGATGCTGGCTATGGGATTTCTGAAAACTGCCTTTATTATGTTGAGTTGTGGCCCTTGTACCCCTAATATCTCTAAGACTTTTATCATGGTAGGATGTTAGATTTTGTCAAAGGTCTTCTCTGCAACTAATGAGATAATCACATGGGTTTTTTTTCCCTTTCAGTTTGTTTATATAATAGATTACATTTATTGATTCACATATGTTGGACTATCCCAATATCTGTGGAATAAAGGTTACATGATCATGATGGATGATCTTTTTGATGTGTTCTTGGATTCTGTTTGCAAGTATTTTACTGAGAACTTTTGAATCTATGTTCATAAAGGAAATTGGTCTGTAAGTCTTTTTCTTGATTAGTTTGGGATAACTGTAGCCTCATAAAACAAAAGGGCAATGTCCTTCTGTTCTGTTTTCTAGAATAATTTGAGATATATTGGCATTAACTCTTCTTTGAACATCTGTTAGAAGTCTATGCAAAAACCATCTGGCCCTGGACATTTTTAGGGAGACTTTTGTTTTAATAACTGCTTCTATTTCACTTAGAGGTTTTAGGCCTGTTTAAATTGCTTGTTTGATTTTATCTAACTTTGGTAAATAGTATGTATATAGAAAATTAACCATTTCTTTTAGATTTTTCAAATTTGGTGGAGTTCAAGTTTTAATGTATATCCTTATGACTCTCTGGATTTCCTTGATATCTGTTGTTATGTCCACCTTTTCATTTTTACTTTTGTTAATTTGAATTTTTTTCTGCTTTTTAATTTGTTATTTTTGTTGATTTTTCCTCAAAGAACCAATTCTTTGTTTCATTGATTCTTTGACTTATTCTTGCTTATATGTTTCTATTTTTCTGATTATTAGTTTGTTTCTATTTGATTAATCCCTGCATTTGATTTGTTGTTGTTATATGTTCCTTTTGGGTATGGCTTCTTCTTTTTGTTCTAGAGCTTTCAGGTGCACTGTTCAGTTACTAGTAAAAGATCTCCTCCTCCTCCTCTTCTTCCTCTTCCTCCTCTTCCTCCTTTTCCTCCTCCTTCTCTTCCTCCTCCTCTTCCTCCTCCTCCTCTTCCTCCTCCTCCTCCTCCTCTTCCTCCTCCTTTTCCTCTTTCTCTTCCTCCTCCTCTTCCTCCTCTTCCTCCTCTTTCTCCTCCTCCTCCTCTTCCTCCTCTTCCTCTTCTTCCTCCTCTCCCTCCTCTTCCTCCTCCTTCTCTTCCTTCTCTTCTTCCTCTTCCTCCTCCTCCTCCTCCTCTTCCTCCTCCTCTTCCTCCTCTTCCTCCTCCTCTTCCTCCTCCTCTTCCTCCTCTTCCTCCTCTTCCTCCTCCTCTTCCTCCTCCTCTTCCTCCTCTTCCTCCTCTTCCTCCTCTTCTTCCTCCTCTTCTTCCTCCTTCTCTTCTTCCTCCTCTTCCTCCTCCTCCTCTTCCTCCTCTTCCTCCTCCTCCTATTCCTCCTCCTCCTCTTCCTCCTCTTCCTCCTACTCCTCTTCCTTTTCCTCCTCTTCATTTTTATGTAGGCACTATTGCCATGAGCTTTCCTCCTAGAACCATCTTCACCATGTCTCATGAGTTTAGGTGTATTATGTGTTCATTTTCATTCAATTCTAGAATGGCTTTCACCTCTGTTAGTTTCTTCATTGAGCCATTATTCACTAATTGATGAGCTGTTCCCTTTTCATGAATTTGTGAGCTTTGTGTTGTTTCTATTATTGACACCCAGCTTTAATTCTTGGTGGTCAGATAAGATGCAAGGTATTATTTCACCTTTCCTGTGTCTGTAGAGACTTGCTTTGTGTCTGAATAGGTGGTCAGTTCTGAAGAGAGTTCTGTGAGGTGCTGGGAAGAAGAAGATTTTGTGTTTTGGTGAAGTATTCTATAAATATGTTAGGTCCATTTGGTTTGGAACATCAGTTAGCTCCAGCTTTTCTCCGTGTAGTTTTTCTCTGGATGACCTGTCTATTGGTGAGAGTAGAGTATTGAATCCCCCATTATCACTGTGAGGATCAGTATGTAATTTAAGCTGTAGTATTATTACTTTTATGAACTTGGGTGCCCTTGTGTGTGGTGCATAAATGTCAAGAATTACAATACCCTCTTGGTGAGTTTTCCTTTTAAAAGTATGTGGTGTCTTTCCCTATCTCCTGTTTACTTTGGGTTTGAAATTTATTTTGTGGGATATTTAAATGATTAGCTCAGCTTGCATCTTAGGTCTATTTCCTTGGAATAACTTCTTCCATCTTTTTACCCTAAAGTGAATCCTATCCTTAATGCTGAGGTATGTTTCTTGGATCCAGCAGAAGGATGGATCCTATTTTCATATTCACTTCATTAATCTTTTAGGGGGAATGAAAACTAGTTTTCATTGAGGAATTGAGACTGTTAATGTTGAGAAATATCAATGAGCAGTGTTGATTAATTCCTGTTTTTTTGTTGGTTTTGGGTTTTGTGGTGGTGGTGTATGTGTGTTTGTATTTCCCATCTTTTGATTGCTGGTCTAAGATTATTTATTCCTTGTATTTTCTTGGGTATGATTAGTCTCTTCAGAATGGAGATGACTTTCTAGTGCTATTTCTGGATTGGTAAATAGCTATTGCTTAAATTGAAATTTAATGGGAATGTCTTACTTTCTCCACCTATTACAACTGAATGTTTTTTTTTCTGGGTATGGTAATATGGGCTGGCATCTGTGGTCTCCTAGAGTCTATGGAATATCTACCTAAGCCCTTCTTGCTTTAGAGTCTCCCTTGAGAAGTCAAATGTTATTCTAATAGGTCTGATTTCATAAGTTCCTTGGTCTTTCCCTTTAATATCCGTCCTCTGTTCCGTACTCTCAGTGCTTTGATTACTGTATTTCAAGGAGACTTCTTTTTCTGGTCCAGACCATTTGGTATTTGTATACTTCTTGTGCCTTGATGGACATCTTCTTCTTAAGGTCAAGGAAATTTTCTTCTATGATAATTTTGAGAGTATTTTCTGTGCCTTTGACCTAGGTTTCTTCTCCTTCCTCTATTTCTATTATTCTTAGATTGGGTCTTTTCATAGTGTCCCAGATTTTCTGGATGTTTTATAGCAGGATTTCTTTGTTTAACATTTTCTTTGACCAGGGTATCCATTTTTTTCTATCATGTCTTCAATTTCTGAGATACTCTCTTCCACCTCTTCTGTTCTATTGGTGAGGCCTGCCTCTGCGGTTCCTGTTCAAGTTCCTAAATTTTTCATTTCCAGATTCCCCTCAGTTTGGGTCTCTTAATTGATTCTGTTTCCACTTTCAGTTCTTGGGATGTTTTACTCATTTCCTTCTACTGTTTGTTCATGTTCTCACATTTCTTTATAGATTTTATTCATTTACTCTTTACAGACATCTATCATATACATAAAAGCTATTTTAAGGTCTTTCTCTGGTGCTTCAGCTATGTTGTAGTACTCAGGCCTGCTGTGCTAGGCTGCTGGGCTGGAGTGGAGACATAATATCCTGGCTGATATTGTATTTATTACACTAGTGTTCAAGCATTTGGGGTTGGCAAGATTGCACTTTAAGGTGCTGATGGGTTCCCAGGAAAACCATGTATCCTTTTTATATTATGACAATAGAATCTTTTTGAAATTGCCTTTTATTTTTATTGCAGGTTTATATAGTAGATATGTAAATACTCTCATACTTTATTCTCACATGGTACCTAGCCCTAATGGGTAAAATTAAGTGTATCTTTACTTCATTTGTTTGCATAGGTAAGTTAAGAGCTTGGTGGTAGGTAGGTAGATAGATAGATAGATAGATAGATAGATAGATAGATAGATAAACCAATAAGATAAATGTATGTAAATAGAGCATGTATATAGATATGTTGCATTATACTCTTTGTATGTTGCTCCTACATCCAGAAATACTGTTTAGTAGTCTTTGTTTCAGTCATGTGTCTGAACACTGTTTGGCCAGTTATATGTGGGAATCATGTCAAGTTGCACCATTGGCAGCTTGCCTCAGTGCCATCTCACATTTTCTGCTTTTATTCTAATGCTGTCCACAGCCTCCTGTGCAATGCTAAGTTAAATCAATTTTAGATCACAGCCAGTAGGTCTATCTCTTTGCAGGTCCCAGTCTGCAACCCTGTCTACAGGGCCTGTAGCCACACTAATGCGGAAGCCTAGTAGTGACCTCAACTTAAAACAGAACAAGCTACCAGTTCCACCCAGGATGGGAATCAAACTAGTATCAAGGCACAGGGCTATCAACAGTGCCGGAGCAGATGCAAGAACAGCTCAGCAGTAGCCCCTACCAGATCGCAGCACTCACCCAAAGACCAAGGAAACAAGTGTGTCTCCTGCCTGAATACATACTCTAACAAGTGTATCACCCAGCCTCTGAGCACAGGTCCCCACAAAGCTGCGGCACCCCAGCGGTGCCCATCATGTAGAGGCTGCACCCCAGCGATTCCCATCATGCAGAGGCTGCCAGCTAGCCTGAAGGCAAACCCAAGCTGGGATGGCCGAAGAGCGGCTGAACCTCTGACTTTGGCCACACACACAGAGCTTAACTTGAAGTGGCATAAAGGGAAGGCATAAGCCCTACAGCGGTTGAACTCCTTTAAAGGAAGCATGGGCAGGCTGTGGGAGTGCAGACCACAGGGATGAAAGGAGACCAGCAGGGCTGGGTCCAAGGTCCCTGTTCAGGCCAAGTGAGAAGCACGCGTAACGTGTGCTCCTGACCCTTAGACGATCCCTTCCAGGACAGACATTTACTTTACTCTTTGGAAGTACCACAGCAATGATTTTTATAGTGAACCTACAGAAAGACGTTCTTTCTCTCAGCACTACTGTCCTGTGATGTGTTGATTCACACAGATACCCAACACAACAAGAGAGGACTACGTAAAAAAACAGACAAACGAGCAAAAAAAAAAAACAAAATCAAAATATCCAGACCCTCCCTCCAGAGGCAGAGGCAGCCCACCACAGCCCTGGAGACTGGCATCTATGAAAGCACGAATGCTGCCTGGGCTTAGCAGCCATTAACCCACCCCACAGGTCAGTCTTGCTGTGGAATGACCTGGTGATGGCTCATCTGGCAGCCAGAATTAATTAAGAATGATATGGCGTGATGAAGAGCCAGCAGTGGCTTTAAGAGTCCTGGCAGTTAATTAAGGGTCTGGAAAAGGTTTGCTCTCAGTCTCTAAGACCTGCCGAGACAGCAGGCCTCAGGGCTACAAAGGCTTGCTCTATTGCTGACCCCATAACTCTCCCATTTGCTTTTCCTAGCCTGGGAAGGCAACCCTAAGAAAGGTCACCACTGCATCCTCATTCTTGGCAGAGTGCACTTTTCCCAGGATTTGCCATCTTTGAAAGAGAAGCCTCTATATTCCTGCTGAAGAGTTTGCTCCACCAGGCTTGTTCTTAAAAGGCCAGTGAGAAAAAAGATGTAAGCAGAACTGGCTGTAGATACAATAAACCTGGGATAGAACAAAAAACTAGGTCCAGAGAAAGTGAAGACCTGAACCTTCAGGAGAACTGGGAGTGCTTGGACAGTGTACAGCCCTGTGGCCCCTTCTGGCCCACTGCGTCCCTCACCCTTGCAGCTTAGGTTCCGGTCACAGAGGTGGAACATGGCCCTTCTCTTCTGCAGTGATGTGCAGTTTTCAGAGTCCCCAGACACCTGAAGTGAATTCCTCACCACTAATGTGTGAAATGTGGTCAGGCCTCTCACTTACATTGTTTTTTACTTCATCTGGCCCTCAATGATGACTGCAGCCATCCCACAGACGGAAGTGAGGGTTGAGGCTTAACAATGTTAGGTAAAATTTAACTTCCAGCAAGATGCTTCCTCACTTGGTGTTTTGCATAGGCTTGGGAAAGGACATCCATTTGGTGGATCTGCAAGGATTTATGTGCATCTTGGTGCCACCTTTTACGCAATAACTTCTTTCATGAGAACCATGCACTCAAGTTAAATTAGATACTGTAAAGTATTTTAAAATCTTGTCCTAGGAGCCAGCAGATGCCAAGTTTAAAACCTGTTCAGAAACTTGTTCTGTGGATTTTTTTTTTCTATTTCTTTCCATTAGACTTCATTTGAGACCCTTGAAGGCCCTTTCATAGAATGTATATGAATCAGTACTAAGTACCAACTATAGTAGATGGCCACAAAGCTAAAGTAACTGCCGTCTGCCTCTCCGTAATACTGAAACAATGTAGTGTAATTGAGGAAAGAGGTCTCCACACTGTCTATGCACTTACTTTCATTCTTCTATACCCCCAGTGCACATGAATTCATAGACATATGCGAAACGTTTGCTTTGCCTCGGAAATCATTCTTACGTAAGACTTTCTAGATATCTCAATGTCAAAATACAGAAAACATGGAAGATATGGCCCTTTGGGCAGTATATCTGTGAGGATTACTGGAATATTTTCCAGTTTACTTTGTTTAAGGAACATTAAACAGAAAGGCACGTGCACAGTAAAAAAATGGGCTTTTATCAATGGTGGTGCCTGGAAGCTTTCTGTTTACCTGAGATTTTAATTAGACTTGTGAAGTTTGTGCAGCTGGGAAACTGTTTAAATTTATAAATTGCCTCCATTTGTGTGCATGAAACACTGACATATAATTGCCTCGTCTTTTTTCCACTGGTCTCATCCTTCACTTGAGCACATTTTTGCACCAATAGGGCAGAGCAAAGTAATACAGTAGCCTACATGAAATATGACTTTAGAAGCCCACACCAGGCAATGAGGGTTGGCCCAGCTCCTCAGTGCCTTGACAGGGCCAACTGAAGGGAACCTTGCTAAGTTTAACTCACACATGCAAATGAAATGAAAACTGGGAGAAGGTTAAATACCCCAGAGAATAAGACAGAAAGAATAACAAAGAAAGTTGAATAACACAGTGAATTTTAACATTGACATACTACACTCATAAGTCAAATGAATTTATATCCAGCATTCTCTCTATTTCTTTACATTTAAGGAAAATTATAAAAGGATTGTTTTACCAGGTCTATAAAAGCCACACTCTGAGTGTTTGTTATTCTTAGCCAGAACACTGACAAGCACCCTGCTCCAGTTTTCTCCCCTTTGTTCTCTACCATGGTGAGCTTCATAGGCCCAAGGAATGGGAGCGATGCACAGGAAGATGCGACGTCCCTGCTGTACCCAGAAGAGCGCAGGCTCTGTAGTTATATATCAGTTAGATTCCAGCCACAAGCCCAGAATCAGCCGCTTCGTGCCCTTGATGACAGAGCTCACAGAGACAGCCTCCATTTCCTGGTGCCTATAGCATTGTAGGAATCCTTGTATGAGATCCTGCACAGAAGAGCCATTAGCTCATCAACAGGCCACAGCTGATGTCTGAGAAGTGTTAGCTGCAATGACAACACTGTCACTCTCTTCGCTGCCTTGACAATGTCAAGGACTCAGCAATACTGTCCCTTAGACATAAAATCATGATTGCTAAACTTTTGCACAGTTGGCTTGTACGGACATCATCGTTAGCTCTGGAAGGAACTGTCCAAAGTAGTCATCCCCCAGCACCTACTTGGTGTTAAGGTCCAGGGACTGTAGAAACCACACTAAAGAACTGAAGCCTTCCTATTGGGGGAAATGTAGTCCAGTAGTCCTAACTCCCAAGGGACAACAGTGAGTGGCACAGAGCTCCAAATAGAGGCAATGTCACTTAAGCACACAAAAGGCCATGTATACAGTGTCTCTGAGACACAGACAGTTTCTATAAAAGGAGTCATAGGTTTGAGAGGGCCGTGCCAGAAGGCGGTGGCAAATGACAGGCAACCACAGCCAAGCATGCCCCAAGGAGCACCAGCAGACGTCTAATGATGCCAAGCCTTCTGTCTCTCCCTTTAGTAGGCGCCTCTAAGCCTTCCGTCCCTTCCCCGTAGGCGCCTCTAAGCCTTCCGTCCCTTCCCCGTAGGCGCCTCTAAGTCCAACAGACAAGACTGAAAGGGCAGATGCATTGTGTTTTTAATAGCCATTTTGAAACCCAGCACCAACTTTATAAGCTTGCTTTTAAGTTTTTAAGTTTTTTTATATGTGACACATGTGTGTGCACGTGCACCTGCGTAGCTGTATAGAGGTCGGAGGTCAATTTCAGTTATCTTCCCCTGCTTCAGTTCTTTTTGACCCTAGATCTTGTCATCTTGAGCTAGATCGGCTGGCCACCGAGCCCCCAGGATCTGCTGGTTTCTGCCCTGCCCGTGCTAAAGATTCAGGCGCACACCACACTACCACACCTTGCTTTTACCCGAGTGCTGGGGACCCAAACACGTGCCTTAATGCTTGCACAATAAGAAGTGTATTTATCAAGCCTTTATCTCACCCCATCTTACAGGCTTTCTTACTGTGTCTGCCAGAAGCAGATTACAGGGAGGGGGCGTTTCCCACCGTGGCTGTGGCCTGAAGGAGAATTACACTCGTCCTGTAAATGAAAGAAAAGCCTGCCAGTCATCCTTGGACAAGTGATGCTAGAATAGTGTTTGGTGTCAATCAAATTCCAGGGCGGTCCTCCTCGGTCTTAACGTATGCAAGCTGCTCCCAGTGATGGTGGATGGATGTTTCCTGAGGACAGAACTGTCCGACTCTCATCCTCCCTCAGATTTTGAGCTTCGCTTAGCAGGGTTCTGTGCTCAGCAGTGCCTCAGCAATGCCTTGGAGACTCTGAGCATAAATAGTCCTTCTGAGGGTTCTTGTGAGAAAAGAGTTGGGTCTAATTATTTAACAAATGCTTAGGGAAATGTCATTCTGGGGGAGGGGGATGGTCTTCTAAGAGCATTGCCAGCACAGCTCAAGCACTGATTAAATTGTTTTGACATAATTGCCAGTTCACAAGAATCATGACAGCCACTACTCAAACATCTTGGGAGGGGACCTATTGGAATGTGCCATGCAGTCAAAGTATCAGAAAATCAACCCCCCCAGCCCAGAAAACAGCTTATTTATGTTATAGGAACACTGGTGCTGAATACTGACTTTTCTTTTTATCAAGAATTAAAGTAGCCGGGCCGTGGTGGCGCCCGCCTTTAATCCCAGCACTTGGGAGGCAGAAGCATACGGATCTCTGAGTTTGAGGCCAGCCTGGACTACAGAGTGAGTTCCAGGACAGCCAGGACTGTACAGAGAAACCCTGTCTTGAAAAATGAAAAAAATAAAAGAAAAAGAAAAAGAATTAAAGTTATCTGGCTACTTTAGTTAGTCACAGGAAGAGCTCAAACAAATAAATTTGAGTGTTTTTATTTATTTCTATATTTTTAACCCACTCTTTAAAATGGTTAGGAGGTCAGTAATATTAACGAAGTCTGTTCAAAGGTATGAGCAAAAAGTCCAACATCAAAACCCTGAATGGAAGACAAACTACCAAAGGAAAGTCCCCCTGGGAGATTTACCTTCTACCCACAAGTGCGGCAAAACTAGGAAGGTGCCAGTGAGCCCTGCCCACAGGAGCACAGTGACCATGGCCTTTGTGCCCATCAAAGCAGGGCAGCTGCCATCTGGGTGCAGAATGGCTGTGGCACTGCCATGACACAGTGCATCCCTGCATGGTGACAGTCAGAATCAGCACATGGTGACATTCCACACACGCAAACAAGCAAACTCCACATGGCTTAGACTCACAAGGCAGGTGGGTTTGTTTCTTCTTGGCGGTGGTCTGGAACTGCAGAAGCATCTTATGAAAGACATCTGGCAGTACCTCAGAATCCCACGGACTGCTGGGAGGCTCTCAAAATTCAGCATGGGAAGACTGAGAAGATGCGTTGGAAAGAGAGAGGGAGGGAGGGAGAGAGAGAGAGAAAGAGAGAGAGAGAGAGAGAGACAGACAGACAGAGAGACAGACAGAGAGAGAGACAGAGAGACAGAGAGACAGAGAGACAGAGAGAGAGAGAGAGAGAGAGAGAGAGAGAGAGACAGGCCTGGCTAGTTACCCAGGCCAAGTCAGCGAGCAAGAGGAAAGGAAGTCAAAGCTGAAGAGTGACCAAGCAGAGTCACACACGAGTCCATGCTTCACACCCCTATGCTCATGCTAATGTTTCTGTGGTGACAGTAAGAGAAGAGATCATATGTCCCCAGATCAAAGTGAAAACTAGCACAGCTAAACGATAGGAAAGGGGATGGTAGGAGACAGTGAGGGTGAGAGAACCAGGGCCTGGAGAGATGGCTCAGCCAATTAAGACATGAAATCAGTCTCTGCGATCCACGTGGTGAGGGAAATCAACGTCCTCCTGCAAGTGGTCCTCTGACATCAGTGCAACACACACACTCACACATACACACTCACACGCACACACTCACACTCACATATACACACTCACATACACTCACAGACACACTCACACTCTCACACTCACACACACACACATACTCAAAGACACTCACACTCACACACTCGCAGACACACACACATACACACTCACACACTCAATGCACACTCACACACACTCACACGCACACACTCACACACACTTGTAGACACACACTCATAATTACACACTCACACATACATACTCACACACACTCACATACACATACTTGAAGACACACACTCACACACACACGCACCCACATACATTCACACATACACACACTCGCAGACACACACACTCACACTCTCACACTCACACACATACATTCACACATACTCACACACATATACACACTCACAGTCACACACACACATACACACACGGCAGTTTTTAAATTTTAAAACATGAAGCAAACACAGCTATATAAATTTATTCACAGATATTAATAGTTATCTTAAATAACAAATGCACTCAGTGGAAATAGGGTGGCATTTAACCATAAAAGCCATCAAAATGCATTGGGATACAGAGTTTATCCATGGGAGCCCCCCTTGATCTGTGGCTTTGCTTTCTATAATTTCAAGTATACCAGTCAGAAGATTACATTTATATGACTGCATTATGGGATATTGTTAGAGTGTTCTATTATGTTAATTTCTTACTGAGCTAATTTATTAATTTTCTTTTATCATATATGGATGGAAGGATGGGTAGATAGAAAGATGAATGCATAAATGGATGAATGAATGGACAGGCAGGTGAATGGATGGATGGATGGATAAATGGGCAAGAGGGCAGACAGATGGACAGACAGACAGATAAGTAGGCAGAGAAGGAGAGACAGGCAGATGGATGAATGCATGAATATATGGGCGGGTGGACAGATGCACAGTCAGATGGATGGATGGATGGATGGGTGGATGGGTGGATGGGTGGATGGGTGGATGGGTAGATGGTTAGACAGTTGGATGGATGGAAAAAACCAGAGCCTGTCTAGGGTCTAATTCTATCTGTGATTATAACCTCCACATGAGCTCTTTGGGACATGTGCTCAGCATATAAGCAAGAACTGTGATATGTGCAGTTGATTACAGAGTATTTGAAAGTATATTCCATGTAAAGACTGATTGGGAGAGAGATGGTAAAGTGATATTGACTTTGGACAAAGTAAAATGTAGCACAGAACACTAGCCAGGGCAGCACTGCTGCTGTCTAACAACACTGCATTCAGTTGGCTTAGAAGAGATAATTGTAAACTTAGGTACAGAAAACCTCATAATGAAACTAAATGCTCATCTAAGAGTGTATGGACCACTGCCTTTGACTGATTGTAAGCTATTAAGAAAACTGGCAGTGTAGGCATTACTAAGTAACATTCACATACTGCAATGTATTTTCTAAGACTATAATTCAGTCAAGTTGAAAATAATAGATTAAAATATTTTTAATTCATTGTTTTTAAGAAATTCATAGCTCAAAGAAAATAGTAAATGAAAATTTGAAAGTATTTAATACCCTGGAAAGACAATATAAATTCTATCACAAGTGGGTGTGGGAGCACTGATACTTAGAAGGAAAATGAATGCTCCTAAGTCACTCTTATACTATGAAGAGAACACTTGAGGATTCATATTTAGCAGAACAGTTAGAGTCTGAGGGCAGAACAAATTCAAAGGAAGTAGAAGGAAATCAATAAAGAGCAGAAACAAAAAATTTTGATTTGATGAATACTAAAAATAAACAAAGACAAGAGTTATTTCTTTGAAGTGAATAATAAAACTGGAAGCTTATAGCAAAAATATTTGAGCAAAAAGACAAAAGGCACAAATAATACTTATTATGACAACATTCCTGAATAAAGACCAAATATACAAATTTCTAAAATACTATGAAATTAACCCAAGGAAAAAACTAAGAGGCCCAGAATACATTCACAAGTACTGAAAAGAAAATGTGAAACAAATTTTCTTGGAAGTGGAACACACCTGTAATTTCAGCACTCAGGAGGTAGGAGCAGGCGGATCTCTGTGAGTTCTAGCCCAGTCTGGTCTATAAAACAGAATTTTAGAATCTTAGAATTTTAGAATCTGTCTTAAACAAACATACATACATACATACACAAACATACACAGACATGCATATATATATATATATATACACATATATATGTGTGTGTATATCAGATATATATATAGATAGATAGATAGATATATCTTCTTTGAAACATGAATTACTTCTTGATTAATGATCAGAGCTAGTAAGTTTTACTGGAGACTGCTTATCTATGAGAAAGATAGACTCTTCCTTGATTTTTTTCTCCTTTTTATTGACTGGTTATGTGGCCATTTCCTGCATGTACATCATATATTCTGCTCACTCTCTCCCCACTGGGTCTCTTACCTTCCTGTATCTCTGTCAACTCCCTGACCTATCCCCATGAGTCAGTTTTCCACATTTATGATTTGGCTTTTGTTCTGTGATCCATTTACTTCACTCTGGCCAGGGAAATGAGGCACAGAACCGAAAGCAATGGGTTCTGCACTCCCTGAATTTATCAGTAGCCAATAGTTGAGCAGAGGAAGGATACCATGAGCCCCTCCTCCACCCATGACTCTTAGGGGCTTTAATTTTTTTCTTTACAAACTCATGATTTTTTTGTCTTCATAACAAAATCCAGTTGCAACAGAATCACTTCTTGCTTTCTCCTCCTGTCATGTCCAGTTCCAAATGCCCGCATGTCTTACTAGCCAGACACACATGGACGGCTCAGTCTCTTGTACCGTCAGCCTTTATTCAAGCACGCAAGCTTAGGCTGTCCACCACAGTGACGATTTCCTGCTCTAACACCACATTTCCACGTTTGCCCTTCTTATACTGTGTCACTTGGTGGGGCTGGATCCTTGCAGAAAGTATAGCAGGTTTTAGAAGCATTCACCATGTTCGTAGGGGTATTCCCAGCACAGGAAGCGATAGGCCCATTTTTATGCACTCCTGTTGCAGACATCCTTTGCTGCTGTAAATTCCTGATTGCCCAGGAGCAGACTTTCCCAACTCCCACCCTGTCTTCAGCTCCCACATTCCTCTGCCAAGTTCCCTGACCCTTGGAGGTAGAAGCGCCTTTAGGGATGGATACTGTTTTTTAAGAGAACCAGGAAAATACACACACACACACACACACACACACACACACACAACACACACACACACACACACATGCACACACACACAGATATTTAGTTCACTTTGAAAAACAGGAAATATTTTCACTCTAAATAAGAAAACAAAAATATGGTTACAAGCTAAAGGTACAAATGAACATAGATTTTAAAAAGTATCACTCATAAACAATGTTTAATATATACATGAACAAACTAGGTGAACCCCAGGAAAGGAATATTGGGAGAACAGATTAAGACTACATTAATCAGATGACTTATATGTATTAACTGATTGCCATAATATATTTTAAACAAAAAAAAATCAGATATTTTGGTGTATCTCAAAATAGATGCTGAAAGAACATTTGATCAAATCTAGTCTCTATTTGGGCAAATAATATTGAAAACAGAAGCCACGAAGTCATAATTGATTTTTTTCCTTTTACTGAAAATAAGGTTTTTTTCTCACATAATACATCTTAATTATGCATTATGTCCCCTCTTCTTGCTGCTCTCAGTTCCTCCCCACCTCCCCTCACATCTGGATCCACCCTCTTTCTGTCTCTCATTAGAAAACAAACATGCTTCTAAGAGAATACAATAGAATAAAATTAACACATCAGAATTTGACAAAACAAACAAAAAGAGGGAAAAGAACCCAAGAGAAGGCACAAGAGTCATATGCCCACTCGCACGCACACTCAAGAATCCCATAAAAACACTAAACAGGAGGCCATAATACATATGTAGAGGACCTGGTGCAGACCTGCAGGCCCTCTGTGTGCTGCCTCAGTCTCTGAGTTCATATGAGCTGAGTGCATAACTGATTATTAATTAGTAGGAAGGAAGCAAAGAGAAGGCCAAGACAGGATGCTTATCTATATAAGTTGTCGGTTTTATTTGAGGGAGCTCGAGACGGAGTCTGGGGAACCCAACATAGTTTAAACCTTGTACTCAAGGTGTACCCAGAACCTGTTATTTCATGTGTGTTATTTCATTATTCAAACAAGTTCCTGTCTGCTTCACCGAGCTCATGCACCCCAGCAGCATTCTGGCCCTCTGATTCTAACCCTGAGCTTGCCACATGGCTGAGCTTAGGTTCTGGTGGTGAGGAGGTACTGCAGCAGAGATCATAGGAAAGACAGATACTTGGAAAGGAAGCACCCCGAGGTACACAAGAGTCTCTGTGAGCACTCTGAGGTACACAAGAGTCCCCTATATTTAATATATGTGTTCATCTACCATTGGGAACATGTTGTCACCAAGAGTCCTGATGGCACCTCTCTCCTTCTGCTGTGCCTGGGCTTGCCACAGTCATCCTTGTGTTTAGACATGCCCTGGTGTCATTTTAGCCTAATGATGAGGACGTCAATCACTTCATATATCTTCAGCTTAACGTAAGTCTCACACACACACATACACACACACACACACACACACATATGTGTGTGTGTGTATGTATGTGTGTGAGTATATGTATATATATATATAT
>NW_022196896.1:131444297-131449449 GCF_008632895.1 Mastomys coucha | reverse complement strand
ATATATATATATATATCACTTTCACTCTGCCCTTTCCCCCTCCTAGTTCTTCCCAGGTATCTTCCCTCCTAATCTGATGAGGTCATCAATCACTTCATACATCTTCAGTTTAATATAAGCCATACACAGACACACATGTATGCATGTATGTATGTATGTATGTATGTACATATATGTTGTATCACTCTCACCCTGCCCTTTCCTCTCTCTATCCCTTCTCAGGCATCTTTCCTCCAGCCCCTGCCATCTGTCCCCACTCTCAAATCGATAGACTCTTTCTTTATAATTATGTGTGTGCACTACTATGTAACTACGACATTCTGAGTCTGTCTCTTTCCTCCTCGTGTCGGTGTGGTTTCAGGGTTAGCCACTTTGCATTAGATGACAGTAACAGCTCATCTCTGGGAGATGCAGCTCATCTCTGAGAGATGCAGCTCATCTCTGGGAGATGCAGCTCATCTCTGGGAGATGCTGATTCGGGCTCATCTCTGGGAGATGCTGATTCGGGCTCATCTCTGGGAGATGCAGCTCATCTCTGGGAGATGCTGATTCGGGCTCATCTCTGGGAGATGCTGATCCTTCCTGTCCAAGTATCCTCTTCCTCTCCTCATTAATTGCCTGGAGTTCTTAGTCTGGGTTTGAGACACCATGAACAGTCTCTTTAAAAACCTGTCTTCACCTTTACCCTCATTTTGAGACACCATAGTTTGGGTTTTAATATTTTGGACAGGATCCTGGTTCATTTCACAGTATTAAAAAAACTACACTTCTTATCTGGGAAAGCTTGGGGCATCTTGTCATTTGTGATTCAACTGAGAGACCTCTATTAAGGAAGCACATAATCTAATTATCAGAATAGAATAAAATCTTACGTATCAGATCCAAAGAAACTTAGGTGATAGAACCTTGTAGCTATAGTTGAGGTTTGCAGGGAGTGAGAAATCAAGGAAAATGCTTGGGAGAGGCATGTTTTAGGCATGTTCAAATGCAGCAACTTAGGCATGTTTTAGGCATGTTCAAATGCAGCAACTTAGCAAAATCAGTAAAAGACCAGAGACCTGAAGCCGTCTGATCCTCCCAGGGTGCACTGCCCCATCTGGCATGAGAGCCACTGTGCCTGTGATGAAGACACAGCTCACGTCCACTTGCTGGTCTGTCTTGGGATTTGGGATGAACCGTAAACTGATAACCAGCAACTCGTGTTGCTTTTGGAGCTTCTTAGCAATGCTGCAGTTTCTATGGAGGGTTTAGGAAGCACTTGGGACCCTCAGCTATCATTTTAGACAGTTTCAACACTGTCAGGAAACTCAAATTTACTCACTACTGGTGCACATGAGCTGTACCTACCCTCTCTGCAAAGGCCTCCCAGTCAGAGGTCAATCTCCATCTATGTCAGCTGTCCTGAAAAAGAAGTAAAATCTTCTTAGTGTTATGGAGTGGGTTGTGTGGGTTCCTTCGAGTTCATTCTGTTGAAAGCAGAGTGGGGAAGGGCAGGGGCTTGCTATGGTCCTCATGTACTGGGCTTTGTGTTATAGTAAAGGGATGTAGCTTACAACGTGTCATGGAATAGTAATCAGGAGAAGGGCTGAGCCGGGATAGTGTGATAGCATGGATGGATCCCCAAAGCCCCATGTTGGGGGAAAAATGGAAATCCTTTGTGATCCCACATGGAAACCTCTATGTAGACGCTGCAGACATTCTAAGCCCAGAAGGTCACAGCTAAGGGCCGAGGGCTGGCACGGAAGAGCCTCCACAGAGTTTCGTTCAGAGGTAGAACCACCCTGGTACCACAATGGTAATGTTTATACAAACCTACCCTGGAAGGGCACAGAGCTGTGTCCACACTGTGCAGTTCCTAAAAACTCACCCTTTGACATGATTTAAATTTTATTTCAATATCACTGTTTACTAAAATAACAATGAAGTGAAATTTAAAATAGCCTGGATTCAATGTCAAGGAGAGCGTTCCAACTGTAACATGAGGGTGGGAGGGTTGGGGAGAGGGAGTCAGGTGCACTGGCCTCACGGAGCTACTTAGCTTAGATAGCTTAGCACAGTATAGGGATACAGTGAGTGTACTGCACTGCCCTGGGGACATCACCAGTGAGGCCTGTGTCCAGTTATTACCACTGAAGACAGAGTTTGATTAACTAAAGGAAATTTTTCCTGGTGAAAGTGTTAAGCCTATTTTTTTTTTCCTTTTATGAACCCTTTTGCAAAAATTCAAATTCTTTTTCAGGAATACTTTTTTTGCTGGAATAAGCATCTAGATACAGAATGAAAGGCCATCCTGTTTCAGAACAGACAGAAGCACAGGACGCCCGAGGCCTCAGAGCTCTGCTGTTTGCATTTCAAACTCACCTTGAGCTTACTTCCATTTACGCTCAGCTCTGTGGCCTTCGTGGAGACATTCTAAGGTCACATGTCTCCTTGCATGCAGTATCTTGGCTCTATTCTAATCCCTGCTTTGGAAATAAAAGTAAAAAGTTAGACCATGCAGCCTCAAGCTTTTAATCTCTTATCTGATTCTTTGAAACAAGATCAATTCCTCATTTAAAAACAAACTTGCAGAATATAAATGCAACTTCTAGAGACTTCCTTTTAGCATCTAAGCTTGATTTAGTTAAAGTAACAGAATTGTGTCCTCGGATGGTAGTTCCAAAGAGAAGGGACAAAAAGAGCTGTACTGGGACATTATTCTCTCATACATAATGGCAATTTATTTAAAATTAGATAGGATATATATATATACATACATATGTATATATATATATATATTCTAATACAATATAGAAAATATACTTTACATATCACATCCCTATTAATATGTACCACAATTTTTGTATATATGTATATATAAATATACATATATATATATATACATATATATATATATATATCCATGCACACTTACTACTCTTTCAAATGTGACAGTAATTCATCTAAAATTAGGTAGGATATATGCATGTGTAGTTTTTCAATACAATATAGAAAACTTACTTTATATATCACCTCGTATGTACCACAATATTTGTAGCTTTTCACGTATGCACAAATACTTAGATCCTTTCTGCACAGTGGCCCCTGTGAACACTGCTGCATTGAACACAGGGTACAGCAGTCCCTTCGATATGTTCATTTTATTTCTTTGGGCTCTCTATCCAATAATGGGATTACTATAGTTGTCAAGTAAACATAAAAAACAAGGCAAAAATGTATGTTCAATATTATTTCTTGCTGTTTTGTTTTGAGATGAGGTTTATGTCAAATCATTTAGGTTATCCTTAACCTGTTTTTCAACGTGTCTATGAATTCTTTGAGAATTTCATCAACGCATGTGTCATGTTCCCCCGCCCCTGCTCATCCCCACAACTCTCTCACATCCAGCCCTCTCCACGCACCCCGAACTTAAATGTCCTCTCTCTGTTTTTTTAAATCAGCCATCAGATCCAGTTTGTGTTGCCCATAGACTCCTGGGCTATATACACCTTAAGGAAAGCAGACTTCATCCCCCTGAACCCCATCAGCTCTCCAGGACTCCTCAGTTAGGGGTAGAAGCTCAGGAACCACTTCCTGGTCCATGCTGGGAGGTGACTGGCTTGATCCTGAGCAGCTGCTGTGGGTTCCTGAGTGCTCCGGTCCTGTGATATGAGAAGGCACTGTTGGTCTTCCTTGACCTCTGTTCTTAAAGACTTTCTGTCCTCCTTCTGTGCAGGACCCTACGCCCAAAAAGCAATGCAATACAGCTGTCCCATTTGTGGCTGAGCACTCTGTTGACACCTAATTCCTGCCCTTTGACCAGCTGGACATTTCTGTATTAACCACTGTCCACAGAGAAACATCTCTGATAAGATTAGAGTACTGCAGTAATTTGTGGGTAGAAAGGAACTGAATGGAGAATTGCTACTCTGCCGGCTTAGCAGAATAAGAGGGGTGTGGTCACTCCTAGGCCTTGTAAACTCCCCAACATCGCATTCTTGGCCAGACTTACAGTAGCAAGTGTGTGCTTCCTATGAGTCAGGATTTAAAATCGATTGTAAGGTGACTTGTTATCCCTATAACATTTATGTCACAATAACGTGAAACTTTCCAAGAGCCATGCTTCAAAATAGTACATTGAAATGTAGATGGTAGGTAGGTAGGTAGGTAGGTAGGTAGGTAGATAGACAGATGATAGATAGATAGATAAATAGATAGATAGATAGATAGACAGATGATAGATAGATAGATAGATAGATAGATAGATAGATAGATAGATAGATGGATGGATAGATAGACAGATGATAGACAGACAGACAGACAGATATGATAGATGGATGGATGGATGGATAGATGGATGGATGGATGGATGGATGGATAGGTAGAGAATGTTTGGATGTCTTGATTGACAGTGGATACTTACTATACTGATAGTCTCCCTCAAAGGTCTCAAGTGAGTGTCCCATGTTGAGGGTGCTAAATGCAGAGAGGCTAGGCATCTTCTCTTTAAGACTGAGTCTGGAGGCGGGATAGATGTTTGTGCCTAGAATGCTCTGTGCATTTCCCTGAAAGTTCTAAAAGCTCCATACATTATCTACTACTTGGCTTTACAGATACAAACTCTGTGTTCTTTTCACTGATGTCAACAGATTTTGTGTGTGTGTGTGTACTTTCGTGTGGAGGTCAGAGATCCATGTCAAGTATCCCCCTCAGCTCCTTTCCATTCACCTTGACCTTCTGAGACAGGGTCTCTCACTGGAACTGATGCTAACTCACAAATCAGCTAAAGCTGAAGAACTTGAAATAGACTTTACTTGAGGTAAAGCTCCTGAGCACTGGGGTCACAGACACGTACTGCCAACCTGGTCTCACAAGATGCTAGAGATGCCTACTCAGGGTCTTCCCACATAGGCAGCTCATGCAGCGAGGCATCTTTCTGGCGGCTCACCTGCACCCATGCAGCGAGGCATCTCTCTGGCCGCTTACCTGCACCCATGCAGCTCACACAGTGAGGCATCTCTCAGACTGCTTACCTGCACCCATGCAGCTCATGCAGCGAGGCATCTCTCTGACTGCTTACCTGCACCCATGCAGCTCATGCAGCAAGGCATCTCTCTGACTGCTTACCTGCACCCATGCAGCTCACGCAGCGAGGCATCTCTCTGGCTGCTTA
>NW_022196896.1:131397740-131443630 GCF_008632895.1 Mastomys coucha | reverse complement strand
ATGCAGCTCACGCAGCGAGGCATCTCTCTGGCTGCTTACCTGCACCCATGCAGCGAGGCATCTCTCTGACTGCTTACCTGCCTTTAATACAGAAGGCAAACCTCTTACAAATATTATAGAAATCCTATCATGAAAATTGAAAAACAGATGTGGCAACTTGCTCTAGCTAAGAGTTTATCAGAGCTGAAAATCTAAGTCTTCAGGCCGGTGGGGCCTCTCGTGGTTTCTTTGTCTCTCTCAGCCTAAAAAGGGGCTTCAGGCTCAGAGCATAACCATGAAATGTGGCTGGGTTGGAGTCTGATGCTGACATTGTTAATTTGCTTATTTGTTTGTTTCCTCTCTGTTTTCTCTATCTTAATCCTCCTGGGTAAGCCTTGAATTTATTATAATGATATCAGTATCCATTTACAAGTAAATTATCACATAGAATGACTCATTTAATCAAGTAGAGGAAAGTGATTGGGGTATAAGGGAAATGGTAACAATGGGTACACCATGTGGTAAAGTTTAAAGAGGTACTGTGAGTTGCATCTCTGTCACTGTCAGCCTCTGGGGTTCTCTCTCCACTTTCTTCAGCCTGTACCTGCGAATCCCAAAGCACGTTACCCAGATGAAATACAGCTCTGACAGCGTGCATACAAATGAGCAGTGCAGTCTATCCAAGACAGGCAGATGATGCATCTGTTCATGCAGGGTTCCCAAGATGGGACAACTCTGTCTCTATGGGAAGGTCTTCCTTGCATCCCAGAACTTCTGCCTGTACATATTAGGCTCACGCCTTTGTCTGGCTTGGCATCCTTTCCCCATATATCAACGATAGCTCTGTGTCAGGACTTGGCAAGTCAGAACAGGTGTCCAGAGTCTTCAACAAGGAAGGACGTCTGGCTAAACTCAGTCAAGGAAGATCTTGTATGACTCTAGAAATAATTTCCAGCTGCACCTTTCAGTAGAGTCCACACAGGCCAGCCAGAGACACAGCTCCATAGTGGAACCTGCTAAACAAATGAATTAACAAGAATAGCCGCTGGACCTCCCCAGCAAACTGTGATGTAATTATTTTTCACTAAACTGAAAAAGTATTTTCAAACTTCCTTCCCACACTTTAAACAAGGGTCTTCTTTGTAAATTTTTGTCTTTAATCATCTCAGCTTTGGTATTACAGAAAGAGCAGGGAACTATGCCGAAAGATTTTATAAATTAGTACATGTCAAAAGAGAGCCACAAATTGCATATTAAAGTTCCTTTTTCTGCTATACTTATTCATACCCAATCCTGTCATCTCTTCAGATGCGCACTCTGTCTTCTCAGTCTTCCTTGACAGAGCGTATGTGTACTCGGATTTCTAAGGTGAGAACTTTTGAAAAGCCACAGCTTTCTAAGAAGTCACACTAAAAGGTGCATGTTCATTAGATCTTTGGTTTTAGTTCCTGACTAGATCAGCAAACACCGACCCCAGGAGCTGGAATTGAGCCTAGCAGTGAGCATGCCCTTACATGGTAAGACCGTGGATTCAATCCCTACCTTTAGAAAGAGAAAGAAAACTATCGAATTGGCTCCTGTGTGTACTGTAGAATCAGTAAAGGAAAAAGGCAGAGCCGTGGGAGAGGGTGGTGGTGAACCAAATCACCAGAAAGACAGCAACGGGGTCAGCAAACGTGGCCTGCCATCAGTCTCGAGCAGACTGCTCACCAGAGCAGTGGCTGGCAGCCCTGCTTAAGTGCTTCTGCATACTGCTTTGCTTAAGCACCTTCTGCATGCTGCACATGTCATTCAAACTGACCTCAGGCCTCATAGCTGTGGCACAATAAGGAGACTTCCAGGGCTGCAAATAGGAAAGTGCCAGGGGACCTGGGCTGTTTCAGGGAGCTCACCATGAAGCAAGTGTGCAAACCACAGGGCACCAAACAGACTGGTTCGGAGGCTTCCACAGTAGTTCAATGAAAGATAAATAAGGACTCGCTTTTGCAGCCGCTCTCAGGACAGGAGCAGCTGGCATTCTCCATGGAAGTATCCATTTTCTCTCCGGCAGTTTCCAGGTTACCTTTCCCCAAGGAGACACTGCTGGTCCTTCTAGAAGAACTAAAGAATGAGCGTGGGCTCATTGACAAACAACTGTTTGGACTTCGGTGCAGAGAGGGAGGAAATTGCGGTTCTAGCAAGTGCTAATATCCTACACCCCAGCACTGTCTACGCCTCTGAGAAATTAAAACAGCCTTTCTGACTTGCGGGTGGTGATCCTGGGGGTAGGACTGCAGCCTGGCACAATCTCCAAAAACTGCAAAACTCATTGGCTCTGATCCTCTCAGCTACCTTGCAAACAGAGCAGCCCTTTCCTTCATTCCTGTGCCTAGTGGCTCTGTGCTATCACTGCTCCGACAGCTCCCAATTACAGTGGCCTCCTCAGAGTTACCGGGGTAATGCAGTGAGAACAAGGGTAGATCCACGTCCCAGAATCTCTGAAAGATTGTCCAATCTCTCTGACATACAGCATAATCAAGAGAGAGACAGGGACTGACCCAAGCCCAACTTGAAAAAGTCATCTTTAACTTGACCCTCACATGACAGATATTCCCACTGTTATAAATGTCTGCCTGTGCAGCCTCTGGCTCTACCTGTCCTCACTCTGTAATAAGCAGGAGAGACTCTGTCAAAGAAGCCTGGGTTGTAGATGCAGCCTCTGGGTGCTGAAAATCCTCCATTGGCAGGCCTTTAAAAAAACCCTTTAGGAACAGGTTCTAGCAAGCCAGAGCTCCCTAAATTCAAAATTTAGGGTTTCCTCACAGATTCAGGCAGCCAGAAAAGCCTCCAAATCTGAAGATAGCATCCCCCAAAAGAGGAGGGTTCCATAGCATTGCAGAGAATTTGGGTTTTCCTTCTAAGCTGTCCTTTAAAGAAATGCAGGCCAAGAAAGCATTGGGCATTCCCATGCTATCACCTCTGCTGTTAGGATTATCACCACACTGGAGTTCACCCCACTTCTGTAGCAAGCACCCCTTCGTGAAGCAGCTGCAGCCTGTCCCTCTGTCCCTCCTCCCCACCTCTGCCTCCTTCCCTCGTTTATTTAAGGAGCTTGTATTCACTCAATGGTTAGTTGGATTTGTTCTCTTTTCTCTTTCCGTGTGTTGGGTGTTTCCCTGTGTTTGCTTTGGCACACATGAGGAATATGCTCATCAATAGTAAGAGGTACCTGCTGCAGGGACTCCGAACTAGGCACACATGAACAAAACGACTGAGTGTGCTTTAAATATCCAGGGAGGATATATTTCAAAGAGAAACTGACTGTGTAAATGTCACATGCCTTTCAGTCAGAGTGACATTCATCAGCATGAGAACCATGTCCTGAAGCCCAGCCAGATGCAGAGGGCCCCATTCTGCCCAGCCGGACGCAGAGGGCCCCATTCTGCCCAGCTGGATGCAGAGGGCCCCATTCTGCCCAGCCGGACGCAGAGGGCCTCATTCTGCCCAGCCGGATGCAGAGGGCCCCATTCTGCCCACTGACCCCTAGGTCTGTGCTAGGTTACAAAGCAACACTGGGTAAAGGAGTATCGCCAAGACCCTCACCCTCCCGACTCTCCAAATAGAGAAATTCTGTACAGTTCCTAAATGTAACCTTTAAAAGGCTTTAAAAGGATTGCTAAGAGTTTAGCGGCTTTTTTAGAAGACACAATGGCTGTGCACATTGTCAGTGGTGGTTTCCGCCGACACAGCACAAATGGGTATAGATTCCAGCTCTCACCCATTGCCACCTCTTCTGCACTCGAAGTGACTAATACTTTGATGGCTCTTGTCTGGGACCTTGGAGAAGGACAGTAGTAACCAGCAGCCACCGGAACCACTAAGCATGAACTTTGGGGCCCCTTTCCATCAGCGCTCCACTCTGTGGCCATTCGGGCAAAGTAAAAGATCCCCCCTTGCTTTAGTGTTCCAGTGATAAATAGTTTATATGGACCTAATAAAATGCAATGCTTGGAAGAACCAGAAGAGAAATATGGGCAGAAAACAAAGTCCAGAGACTCTGCACACCCTAGGGAGTTCATCTTCTTCCTTCCAGGGTGATGATTTCAATAGTTTTAATGTGCAGAATTTTATTCATAAGAGAAAGGGAGGAAAAATTCGATTTCAGAAGCTTCTAAAACACTTGACCCCATGCTGCCTGAAAACACTCTGTCGTTCCATACAGCCTTAACCCCCAACCCCATTCCCTCTGTCAGCTTCTCTGTTGAATAGGGTTTACATCCCCTTCTTTTAATATCTGAGAGCTGTGGCATTTTTTTTAACAGACTGCATCATTTTGGAGTAACGTTCTCTCAAGGTGGGCCACTGAGATGTGTAATTACACCTTGTGGAAAATGGTGGTGGTGTGAGGGGTGTGGGAAGAGGTTATTGAATCAAAAAAACATGTTCCCCTATTCAGAAAAAAAATGACAGTGTGCAGGATGTCCAATTTCCTTCTGCTCTGTGACCATGGAGAGCAAGGCATCTTAACGCAGAGAAGTCATTGGTATTCACTGGAGCCTGCCTGGCTTCGCTTTTATTGTTTCGGAAACTTATTACTCTTTCAGAGTCGTTCCCGGGCTAGCTGCCTTTTCTTGGTGTATATGAGCTAAGGTAGTCAGAGGAAACACTTTAATTACATTTTAAGTAGAATAAAAGCATAAGTATATTTATGAAAATTCTAACAGAAGGTGCAGTGAGACCATTAACTTAAATCCCCCAAGTGCATAAAGTCAGGGTTTTTCATAATAAAAAAATTAAATCCATAGTTAGTGCATTGAATTGTACCTGCATATTAAAAACCTGCCCTAAACACAATACTGCTTCACTGCTCATGTTGTATTGGGACTCTTCCTGTAAAAAAAAACGTGTCATAGGGATATGAGGTGATGCTGTCTGTCTCCCAGGCTTCTTCTCGAGTTGCTGTTCCAATAGTGCAAGTCAACCATCAAAGAATCACTTGTGCGCTGCCCCCCAGATGTCCCTTCTGCCCTCTCTCATTGGCCCATTTCCCCCAGATTACCTGTGCTCTGATTAAATCTGATTTTAACGAACTTGCAAGTAATTTTGTCACTTGAAAGCTGTGAGGTGAGAGATGGAGGAGGAGTTGACCCTGACAGACACATCTAAGGGCAGGAGAGGCTGAGTGTCCCCTCAAGCAGACTCAGTCCTTTGAAGGGTCTCTGCTTTGGAGACTCTCCCTTGGTTGGCTATTCAATGGATTTGATAAGACTGCTCAAAAGAACCAGCTGGAAAGACATGCAGCATGAATGTTTTCTCCCAAGAATATTGGTTCAAGGTTGAATTCTAGCCAAAACTTTAACCTGTGTCATTTTAAAGGAAGCTGTGTAACTTTGACCTCTTACAGGATAAAAATAGGAAGCTTAGAGACCTTTCATTCTTTCCCAGAGAAAAGGGTACATGATATAAGTTTTATAAAGCAAGTCTTAATTTACTAGGAGATATTTAAAAGCCAACACTAGGTAGAAATGAATGTAATCAGTCCCTTGACAAGCAATCCATGGACAATCGTCTGTTAACTCCCCAGAGGAGGGTCTCAGGTCCTTGATATCCCTCTGTATATTCTGCTTGTAGGTAAGTTTACTGGGAGCAGCCCACCTCGTGGTGTACAAATACAAAGCAAAGCCAAACAAAAAGAAATGCATTCCTAGCCTTTTCAGAAGCCTGGTCTCTCAGGGGAAGAAAGAAAGAATGAGGCGCGTCTGCTAGGTGTGAGCTTGCAAATGTCTGTGGGCCGAGGTTACAGACTGCACGCAAAGTGGCCATACAGTGCTGAGGACCTGTGTCCTTGCCTCCACTGTTAGCTACTCTTGCTCTAAGATTTAAAACAGAACTGCAGTAGGTGGGTGCCAGGAGATGAGTAATCTCCACTGTGACCTTAACTGAGTTTACAGTCGCCTAGGAGACTTGCAAGTACTTTCCAGAGGGTATTAAGGAAGTAGACAGACCCACCCTGAGAAAAGCTGGCCCCATTTCTTGGGCTGAGAACAGAGTAAAACAGTGAAAATGTCAAACACCGGTGTTCCTCCGCCATAAGCTCCTGCTACCATGCCGTCCGCCCAAGTGGAAGGCAAGCAACCGTGTCCGAACCCTCAGAAACCGGGCCAAAATATTCCTCCCCCCATTAAGCCATTCCTGTCAGACCTACTAAGTTGTAGGAATGTAAAATGTAACTATCACAGGCTCTGAATGTAGGGCCCCATGGGTCAGGCCAGGGTTGCTCTGAGCACACAGCAGTGTGGAGGCTGTGGCTAGCTCAGCGTGCTAACTTAAACTCTACACCTACCTTCCATGCTGCTTTAGGCTTTAGGCATGTGAAGAAATATAAAACCTAAAAGTAAATGTTCTTAAATATTTTTAAAACATATTCTAGTAAAACACCTAATTTCTAAAACTGGGTCCATCTTAGTACAGTTTTCAAATTTAAAACTTTTACAGGGTCAGCAAAAGTCAGCAAAAGCCACTACAGCCAACCCCGGAAGCTCTCACCTCCTCCCAGAGTCCCCACGTGTGTATTGTGTATTTCCCAAGCCAACAATAAGAAGAGAGATACAAATGGTGTCCTTTCACAGAGCATTTGCTTGTAAGATTAGAGCTCAAAGTCTAAGATGCAGTCACTGCTTCTATAGGAGTCTTCAAGTGATGGCGTAGGGACGGCATAGGGATGGCGTAGGGATGGCATAGGGATGGCGTAGGGATGGCATAGGGATGGCGTAGGGATGGCGTAGGGATGGCGTAGGGATGGCGTAGGGATGGCATAGGGATGGTGTAGGGATGGCATAGGGATGGCGTAGGGATGGCATAGGGATGGCATAGGGATGGCATAGGGATGGCGTAGGGATGGCATAGGGATGGCATAGGGATGGCGTAGGGATGGCATAGGGATGGCATAGGGATGGCAGCTGTCCCATCTTCTCATAATACCCTCTGTTTGTTGTTTATCTGTTATAAAATACCTTTCTCCACTTAGATGACTCCCATGTTCCCAGCATAGACAGCTGTGTGGCTAAAGACAAACTCTCTTCCTCGTCTCTCATGTAAGAGAATGCCTGTTTTGTATCAGTAGCCAACAATAAGGCATGTTACTGTTGGTATGGCTTTACATTTTTATTACTTTTAAGTCTATTGCTGCTTCAGGTATGTCTGTGGGTGAGTGCTGCACGTGGCAGCCCATGTGCAGAGTTGAAAGGATAACCATGTTAGAGTAGGTTTCCTGGGCCTCAAACTCAGGTCGGTAGGCTGGCTTTCAAGCACCTTGATCTGCTGAGCCATCTTGCTGGCCCTTTAACATTTTCCTCACTAGATGCAAGGAGATGCAAACTAGGCAAGGAAGTTAGCCATGTGCTTTTAAGTAGAAATGATACTTGCCCTTTAAAGTCAGCAGCAGAGCAGGACTTCAGAAAGCACAGGGGTTAAGAGAAGGCAATGATTATACACCTACCTTTACCCCGTGAGGTTCCGCAAAGACGATGAACTCGGTCACCTTGAGTCTCCAGCTTAACGGTTTTCAACTTTCCTAGTGCTCCTCATGTTGTGGGATTCCCCATAAAGTTATTTTCACTGCTACTTCATAACTGTCATTTTGCTACTGTTACAAATTGTAATGTAAATATTTTGGAAATAGAGGTCTGCCAAAGGGGTCGTGGCCCACAAGTTGAGAACCACTGCACTGATGCCCACTGACACTCAGGAGAATAACTCACAAGATAACCCATCTAATTAAAACATTCTGGAAACCAGGGTGCTGAAAGAAGATTTGCTGACTGGCATCTCGAGTCAACAATTAAATTACAAGGAAAGGGTCACAAGAACTGCGTTTAGGTGTGGGGCTCTTGGTAAGTCCTGTGATTGCCACACATACCAATGACACAGCTACAGGATGAGCACCAGACCCGGTGGGAGGAACCTCTGCCTGTCAGGAGTGGGATGGGTTGTCTGTGCCTCTGTCACTCCCTAAAATGTAGCAGAAGCTCACCAGAAGATGTCAGAGTCTCCCTCAACATCAGTTGTCTTCTCCCGTCTTCCTGCAGAATAAAAAAGAGAAGAATAAAAAAGACCATTTTCGATGGGTAGAAAAGGCAAGGAGAATTGAAATTGGTAATTAAATCATGACAAACTCAAGGTAGAATTACATTGTTAGAAGTCAAATAATAGTTATTACTCAAACTGCGAAATAATTGTCATTCGGAGGATAACAAAGACACTTCTCAGAACAAGAACAAGAACAGTTGACTTTAAAAGTCCCCAGAGCTATTTTTAAACGTGTCCCAGGGCAGAGCCGAGTTAACATACTGCAGCTTGGTGTGGGTTGCGTGTTTATGATCTCCAGGTTATATAGTGGTCATTCTCCGGATGAAATTACCCAATGAGTTTTCTATCGTACTTTTGTTGTCTCAACTTATTAATAACTTTAAAATATTTTACATATCCTGTGTCTTTGGGATCTATAAGCCAGGAGTACATGACTGTCGCTTTAGTTGCTCATACACACAGTCTCTAATCTTTGTCTTTTTGTTTTTATTTTATATGTATGACTGTTTTGTATGTGTGTATGTATGTACCCTACATAAGCCAGAAAAAGAGCACCTGACCCAGTAAAGCCTGGGTTACAGATGGTTATGAACTCTTACGTGGATGCTTGGAGCCAGACCCAGGTCCTCTGCAAGAGCAGCAAGTGTTCTCTCCCACTGATTGATCTCCAGCCCTCCCCTACGTTTTTCACAATAATAGGTATATTTTAAAAGTAGGGACCTTAGATGGAGTTGAACAATCCACACTCAGTCCCTGTGTTGGTGGCACGGTCCTTTGGTCCCTGAATGCCGTGACATGGTGCCTATTGCTGGTTTGTGCCATGGGCATGCTAATAACAAGGCGTAAAACCCATGGGTGGGTCAGGTCTCTTTTCTGCCTACTAGCTGTGAACACTCATCTGGGCCAGAGAAACAAGGCCTGACGTGATGTAAAAAGTAGGAGTGGCAGGGATGACATCTGAATGAAGTCTGTAGCATGTGCATAGGTGGCCCCGGCCTCAGGTATCATTTGCCCCTCAGTGGTCCATGGGCTGGACTGCTCATGTTTCATCAAGAAGGAGCCTTTAAGAACCAGAGCCTGCTGGCAACTTCTTAGGTCAGCTGGGGGTGGCCCTCTGAAGGGATTGCAGAATGCGAGTCTCTCAGCTTCCCTGTGTTCCACTCTGACCCCTGACCCCCGTGTGTTCCTCACATGATGCCATCTACCACCAGAGGCCAAGCAGACAGGGCTGCCTAATCTTAGGCTGTGAATTAACGAGCCTTTTGTCTTTATAAGTAGCCTGCCTCTGGAACATCATTCAGATTCTGGAAGATGGACTAATTACAGACAGGTTTCCAAAGCCTTGAATAGCTTTTTATATCAAAGCAAATGTATACCCTAACAAGGCAGTGCCGCCCTTCACTCACTCGGTAAATATTTATTGGATGCGAGCTGTGAGGGGCTGAGCTCGCTCTCGCATGCAGCCTAAGGACAGGCAGGCATAGACTGTGCTGAGCACTGTCTACTGTGCACATGGTCCAGACGCTGTACAGCACATGGTCCAGATGCTGTACAGTCGCTCTCGCATGCAGCTCCCAGAGGACAGACAGGCATAGACTGTGCTGAGCACTGTCCACTGTGCACATGGTCCAGATGTTGTACAGCACATGGTCCAGACGCTGTACAGTAGCTCTCGCATGCAGCCTGAGGACAGGCAGGCATAGACTGTGCTGAGCACTGTTCGCTGTGCACATGGTCCAGATGCTGTACAGTCGCTCTCGCATGCAGCTCCCAGAGGACAGACAGGCATAGACTGTGCTGAGCACTGTCCACTGTGCACATGGTCCAGATGCTGTACAGCACATGGTCCAGACGCTGTACAGTAGCCCTCGCATGCAGCCTGAGGACAGGCAGGCATAGACTATGCTGAGCACTGTCCGCTGTGCACATGGTCCAGATGCTGTACAGCAGGGAGGCAAGTCTGCAGCTCCTGGAGTCCTACCTTTGCAGTGCCGGGGATGAGTTTGCCCAGCATCCATGGCACTGACCAGAAATAAGCGTTTCTCAATGCCCGTGTTACCCACCATGCGCTGCCTGTCACTTCTGTGTAGTGTTGACTATGCAAGGGCACCATGGGCACTAGAGAAGGAGCGAAAGCTCACCCGGATCAGGCTTCTCACTTGTCCACTGACAGCAAAAGGTATTTTCATTATAAGTGGGACAGGAAAGACCTAAGCCACCAGACACCATACATCCAGAGAAAATTCAGAGTATTGCAGGGTTTTAATCTTGATGTCACAAAGCTCTGACTTTCCCATTCCAGCACAGAATAACATTCCTTTGGTTATTTATTAGGGAGGAGAAAGAAAATGTCTTAAAAGAGTAATGAGAACTTGTAATATAATGAAGAAATTTAGGGAAATGTTGGGTTTTTTTTTTCCTCCTTCAAATATTCCAGTACGGCATTGTTTAAATAAATTTATGAAGTTTTTCTCTATGTCCTCTACCTCTGTGTGATGCTAGCCAATGCGGAACAAAGCTTGGGGAGAGCCAGATATAAAACCCCCGAGTCAGACAGCTTCATTCCTGCTACGACTGCCTGCCTGACCACTGCCCACATTTGAAGGACCCTCCCTCCGCCATTAAACCCCTCTGTTCACTACATCCAACTGCTATGCTTAGTGTCTCACACACTCTCTCACTCTCTCTCTCTTCCAGAGCTTCTTTGAAGGACAGTCTGCACCATGGGACTCCGCTAAGAAAGACGAGAACAGAATGAAGAATAGATATGGGAACATCATTGCATGTAAGTGGTGGCGGCTGCAGTGTTCCCACACACACACACACACACACACACACACACATCCCACCCCAGGCAGGGCTGGATCCCAGGCTCGTGCTGTGAGAATTTACCATGCAGTGCCTGCCTTTGTATTTCCTGCGAGAGCTAATGTCAAGGCCTGTGCTAAGTGAAGGAAGAATCGTCTGTGACCCCCAACCACCTCAGCCATCCCCCCGGGGCCTGGTTTTACTTTTAGACACAGGAGCTATGGGACGGAGGTAGTGTCACGAAGCAGAGGAAGAAAATGCATTTTGGAAGGAGCAAACATCGGAAACTTTAACGTTCCCCAACTGCTGCATGGGAATGAACAGACATAATGGCTTGGCTCCCAGCAGGCTTTGTGCACGCAGAGCTCCGCATGCTTTGGCGCATTAATCCTCTGGACACTGGGTTAGGTAGGTCAGTAATAGCCCCATTTTAAGGGCAGGAAAGCGAAACTCAAAAGTTAAATGATAGTCTCCGTATCACAATACTCATTAGCAAAGGGGCTAGAATTACATCTCAGAAATTCCCAGCGCCTGTGAAACCGAATGCTGCCATCCATAATGCCTCAGACAGCTTTTAAATCGAGCCCAACCTCATTAATGTTCCGTAACCATACCGAGGCTCGGAGCAGATTGATGAGCCTCCTTCTCCCAGGGCTCAGACCATCCATCCTCTGCGTTCAACTGCTCAGAGTCATTCAGGATGGCATCAAGGTGCCAACGGGCCCACGGTGGTCGCCTAACAGAGTCCAGGCTACTTATGAAGGAGCGGAAACCAGCAACAGCGTGAAGCTGGGCCTGGGGGGGGGGCGCCTCACTCATCATCCTGTTACTTAGAAATGAACAAACTTGGAGGGTACAGGAATTTCAAGGGAGCTGTGTATTTGCTTTATTGATTATAAAAGCATAGCTCCATTCTGCTTGCCTGCCGGAGCATTCCTTGGCTTGGCAGTACAGTTGCTATGGTCGTGACGCCCCGACATTCCCTGTGCTTTTGGGAATGTTCTGATCCATTCAAGTCCCAGGTTGCTAAGCACTTGGAATGTGGCTGCCATGACTGAGAAACCGATTTTTTTTTTTAAACTTTTGTTTCCTTCTCATTATTTTGAGTTTAAATAACATGCAAGACTAGTGGCTATTGTAGTGGATGACTGTTTTCGTTACTTTTCTGTTCCCATGACAAAACACTGGGACCAAGGCAACTAATAAAAGAAGCATTTAATTTGGGGCTCACAGTTTAAGAGGCTTAGAGCCTGTGACCTCCGTGGCAGGAGGCATGATAGCAAGGAGGCAGGCATGACACCAGAGCTGTAGCTGAGAGCTTCTATCCTTATCAGCCACTAGGAGGCAAGAGAGAGAGAATCCTGGAAGGCGTGGGCTTTTGAAACCTCATAGTTCATCCCCATTGACACACCTTCTCCAACAAGGTCATGCCTCCTAATCCTTCCCAAATGGTTCAAGCAACTGGGGACCAAGTATCAAACATAAGAACCTATGGGGGTCATTCTCATTCAGACCACCACAGAAACACATATAGTTGGCATGTTTCATACAAAGAAAAGAGTAGGGCTTACATGGGACACGCAGGGTTCCCACGGGATGCACAGGGTTCCCACCAAGCCTTGCCTTCCTTTTGGCTGCCAATATCAAAAAACTGCTGACTTTTCAAGGGTATGAAGGTTGCATCCTTGTGCTTCACTGACTGTTTTTTTAAAAACTCACCATGGTTGCTTTGTGTCTGTACCATTGTCACAGGCAGGCAATTTGCCCCGAGGTCTAGAGTCTGACTTCCCCTTGGTGTTTTCATGCTCTGGGACACTTTAAGATTAAACACTGAAGCCAGGCAGTGGTGGTGCACGCCTATAATCCCAGCACTTAGGAGGCAGAGGCAGGTGGATTTCTGAGTTCTGAGTTCAAGGCCAGCCTGGTCTACGGAGTGAGTTCTAGGACAGCCAGGGCTACACAGAGAAACCCTGTCTCGAAAAACCAAAAAAAAAAAAAAAAAAAAAAAAAAAAAAAAAAAAAAAAAAAAAGATTAAACACTGAGATCTCAACAATGATGACACCAGCTCTTGTCCCTGCCCCCAAGGCAGAGCCAGCAAGCACTTGAAGGCCATGTTAAAGGAAGTTTGGGAAAGAAGGGCTTCAAGCTTGGTTCTCCGTGAAGTTTGGTTTAATACTTACTCTTAGGTTACTTGGGAGGGTCTGTGCACATGCATGTTTGAGTACACATACATGTTGAGGTGGGTGTGTATATACATAGATGACAAGGAGAGCTTGAGAGTCCTAATCCATCCCTCTCTGCCATATTCCCTTAAAACACAATCTGTCACTGAACTTGGAGCTGGGCTGGTGGCCAGAAAGCTGCAGCCATTGTCCTGCCTCTCCCCTCCGTACGCTAAGGTGGTGTGTAAGTCACAGCCATATCTGGCTTTTTTACACAGGTCCTGGCTATTTGAACAGCAGGCAGTCTTAATCACTGAGCTATCCGCCTGCTGTCCTGAGAAATACTCTCAAATGCTTAGTGCCACACAACTGAGGTTGAGCATCTTTACCCTGAAAAAAATCTCACATCCAGAATGCTCCAAAAATCTACAGACAGTGCATACAGGGTGAACATTAGACCTAAATGAAATAAATTTACCTATGGGCTTTGGTCCCTTCACACACACACATACACACACACACACACACAGAGCACGCATGCACATACATGCACATACACACACACACACACACACAGACGTGCGCAGTCAAAACACCTACTCCTGGTTCCAAGCACTTGTGATTGGGGATGTGTAACCTGTAAAAGCTAGCATTTATTACACTGCACACCACTAAACAATTTTCACACACTTGTTTACTCTCTGCAAGGACACTATGAGATAGGTACATGCGCGCATGTGTGTGTGTGTGTCTGTCTGTCTGTCTGTTTCTGTATATCTATGTGTGTATATGTCTGTGTATATATGTTTGTGTGCATGTGTCTGTCTGTCTGTCTGTGTCTGTGTATATATGTGTATATCTATCTGTCTGTCAGTCTGTGTCTTTGTATGTGTGTATGCGCGCAAGTATGTGTGTATATACCACTTATATGGCTTGTGTCTGAGGAAGCCAGAAGAGGGCATGGGATCCCCTGGAACTGGAGTTACAGATGGTCATGGACAGCCATGTGGGTGCTGCCAATCAGACCTGGGTCCTCTGGAAGAGCAGCCAGTGCTCTTCACCTCTGAGTCTCTCTCCAGCCCAAGAGATACTTACTATCTTACGTGTCTATTTTAAAAGCCATACAAGTAGGGTGAAGGTGAGTGACATGGTAGGACTGGATAGGGCCTGTGTCATGGAAGATGCACTCAGAAGTGGACATAGTTATATCTGGCTGACACTGTGGGCTTCCAGTCTGAGAGCCAGACAGGCTAAGACAGGCAGGAAATGCTAGAGCTCAGGCTGCCAGGGGGGAACTGCATTGCAGAAGCCCTGCTGGGACCTGAGGGGAGGATAGAGGGAGAAGACACATGACCAGGAAAGACCCTGCAGGAAGATTAGGAGACATAGGATTTGGGATTAGGAGACAGAATCAGGGGTCCCACTGTGCTTTTAGCTGAATGTCCCTGGGTTAGTCATGAACCTACTTAATGTCATAATTTTCTGAGAGCACTACTTAATGCTACAATGACATCACCGTTCCCTGTGGCGAGTGAAGGTTCATTTTCTTTATCACCACTTTTGTGTTATTCTTCTGTAGCTTAGAAACATCATAGCACCATTTAAAATGAAACCACAAAAGACTGAGCAAGTCAGTATTGTAGAGCTTGGGCCTCAAACCATTTCCTCAGGTAAACACAGTGCCACTCTGCCCCTCGCTGGCCTCCCTCACTGTGGCCAGCTCTTCATAGGCTGGGCTATGGCACGTATCTCTGTGTGACATGGCTGCCTGTGGCCTTGCATGTTGCAGTTTCTAACTTCTAGCTCCATTCTATCCATTCTAGCTCCTCTTTGTCCTCACTCAGCATTGCCGCTGGATTGCCTTGCCTGTGTGCCTTTCCAGGGATGATGTCGCACAGAAACGTCCCTCTTCCAGCCACACCAGCCAGTCTCCTGCCTTCTGTGTCTCCACAGCACCCAGATGCCTCTCCCACTGCACAGCTCCCACTGCACCTCTTCTCCCACTGCACAGCTTCTCCCACTGCACAGCTTCTCCCACTGCACCTCTTCTCCCACCGCACAGCTTCTCCCATCGCACAGCCTCTCACACTGTACAGCGTCTTTCCTTCTAGTTTGGTACATTTTCTAAAATCTCTCTAGATTTGTCTATTTGTAACTCATTTTTTTATGTAAGCATATTTTGTATAACTATGTATCATATAATTATACTATAACATGTATATAAACTGTGCAATTCTCTACGGAGTTCTAGGTTGGTGTACCCTGAGATATTGGTCACTTAAACAACCTGACAGCTATTAATGCATCTAAACTATAACATCCAGATCCTTAGAACTAGTGATGTACTCTGTGTAAGTAGGGTGATTTCAATACCAGACAGCCATGAGGATAAACCACTCCCTTTGTCATAAGCAGCAGAAGCATCCAACAACAGCCTCTTCCCTGTATCTCTGTGAGAACATGAGCTGAGAGCTGGGTCCCCTGGGGAGGGCACCCATGAATGAGTTCCCAAAGCCATTTTTGTGAATCCACTAAAGAGCTTTTTGAATAGCCTGAGTAGGACCACCTAGAAAGTTATTAACATTAACATGTGTGTGCTTGTGCACACATATGCATATATGGGCACATTCTTATGTGTGCATGCTGATAATAGGTCTTACCTATTGTGGAGGATGTGCAAAGACTTGAAGAACTGAGGAAAGAGTAAGGGTCCTTATCTAACCTAAGCCACACGTATGTTCACGTGCGTATAATGCTTATGTATGTTCACGTGTGTATAATGCTTATATCCTTAGTAGGCATAGCGGGTGGTTGGCATTCTGCATCCCTAAAAATTTACATAAATGCAGAAAGGCCAGTTCCCCTTACTGAGATGTGTGCCTCCCACAGCAGAGTCCTTGGGGACAGCCCCTCCCCCTGGAGTGAGGAATTGTGAGATTCCATGTACACACCACAGAGATTCTCTGCAGTGCTTTCCAAAGAACATTAAAAAAAAAAAAAAAGAGCTTGTAATGATCACACTCATTGTTTTGCAACAGTGTTTGCATATAAAATGGTGTTAACGGCTTCAAAGCTGTTTATGGGCTTCGCTCTTAACTAAGTTCAACTTTTCCTTTATTTACACTATAAATTTGCTGAGCCAGCCCTTTCCAAATCGAAGCTAGCATTCTGTCCGCCATCACCACCACCACCACACAGACTCAGCCCCTCTAATCCTCTCAACGATTCCCGGTTATAATTAACTCCAAGCAGAGATAAACACCAAATCTCCCAGCTAACGAGGCAGCCCCTCTGCAGCTGCTCCCCATTATGGGACACTGATAGTGGAGAGAACAAGCCAGACTCCGTAGGCACTTCCCAGGCAGACTCACTCTCTCTTCTTTTTTGCCATTTATTCAACAAATACATATTTAAGCACCAAGTGCCTGGTTCTGAGCCAAGCTGAAATCCCTCCTTCCACATATGTTTACCAAATGCTTCCTTTAAATGAGACACTTTTGTAGGTGTCAGAGCAAGCGGGGAAGCAGAAGGGGATGGGGGTGGAGCTGCCGAGGGGATGGGGGTGGAGCTGCCGAGCTGACTGGGCAGCCACTAAGTATGGTGTAGAGATGATCACTGCAGAGAGATGCTAGAACCAGAAAACAGCAAGGAGGCTGATGGTGTGCGGTGAGAGCTTCAGGTTTTAGAATGTGCTCCAGGAGATCCTTCTGGGAGGGCATGATGCAAGCCAGAAGTTGAAGCAGAGGATGAAGTATCCATTGTGGGCAGTGAATGCCAGGTGAAGGCAGGAAGCCAGTATGGCCAGAGCAGAGAGGTAGGAGGGAAATTTTCATGCATGAGACACTGGGCTAGCTACAGCAACAAAGCTGACAGGTTCTCTACCCTCTCGAACCCAACAGTCACAGGGCAGAAGCTGGGGGAGCCGTGGAAGAAATTAAATGATTATATCCGAGTACCCAAAGGAGTGGGATATACTATCAGGGCATATCCTGTGGCACGTGACTCAGTTAAAGCTTGAACTGTGGAGGCTGACTTCTTTGGAGATGTAGGAAGGCCTCTCTGAAGATGTGACGCAGAACAGTACAGGATAGATCGGTAATAACCTATTATACTGCCACGTTGCGGAGGGCAGTGAGTTTGAGTAACTGAAGAAAGGCTAGGTATTGGAATGGGAAAGAGAGGGCTAAATGATATGGAAGGGGGGATCCAAACCATATTCTAGAGCACATTAAGCCTCTTCATTCTGCAAGCAAAGGAATTTTACTAAAGGAGAATTTGTTTAGTAACTCTCGTGAGAAAATGTATGTTGTAGATTGAAGGAAAGTAACTTAACAAATAAACCTTTGGATAGAATGTGGAGGTCTTCCCACACCTCCAAATAGGTCAATCCCCATGGGTCAAGCTTCAACTGAATTACGTACAGTTGGGTGTTGTCTTAATGTCCCTTAATGGACAGGTAGGCTGTGTGGTCAAATGAGAACACATATGAAGAAGAGACAGGATGTGGCCTGAGATTGGCAGTGATAAGAGATGCTAGTGAGTGCAGCTTGGGGACACTTCAGAGCATTCAAGTGAGCTGCTGGTGGATGGTTGAAAGGACTGCTCTGAGAATGTCCACAAGGGGGCCTGGTACCAGAAATGGGTTAATGGGTCATGCACCAGCCAGATAGACAGGTCAGACAGGAAGCACAGTGAGAGAGAGTCTGTGGAGGAGCATATGGAGACCCTGGGACCCACCCAGGGGAGAGGAAGGCTGTAACAGTGGCCCATGCCAATCCTACACACAGAAGCTGGGTGATGCTGGAGTCCTGATGGGAGACCTAAGTCCTTAAGGACCAACTTCCTGCTGATTGATGGTGGCAGCAAGCACCTCCTTGCTAGGAAGGGAAGAGAGCTTGTTGCTGGGCCTGCCCTTTGCTGGAGCAAGCCTGCTTCCCCAGTGCATCAGGATCTGCCCTTAGGCTGCTTGACCCCATCTCCCATCCTCCTGTCCCCCACCCCTCACTTCCAACCTTGCTTTAGCAAGAAGCCCAACTTGGATGGCCCAGGTCAAAGGTCAGTTTTCCAGAATTTTTATATTGGAGCAAAAATTCTTCTCTCTCTGCTAATTGAGCAACTCCAGCAGGTCAGGTAAAGACTGTCTACAGCTGACATCCTCTCCGAGGCAGTGGGAGGGAAGAGGTGAGAAGGAGCTGAAATGCAGGATCCTTTAGCATTAAATTCTGGTGGATGGGCAGTTGATGTGGATTGAAGCAGCACATCTGGCAAGATGTGGGGTAAAATCAAAAAGTTGAGAAGACCTAGAGTCAGGGGTCCCTGAAGGTTCTGAGCAGTACCAACCGAGTAAGACCGGCTGAGGAAGTAAGTGGAGAAGCCACAAACAAGGAAGGCAGGAATTTACCAACAGCAAGATGGGGTCTTCATCTAGAGCCCCCTGAGGTCAGATCCTGGTGCTCCTCAGAGTTCGTGTGTCTGGGGGGAGCAAGTGGAGTCAAACAGCAGGGGGAGTATGTGGAGCACCTCTCCTGGTGATGCTCATTGGGCCCCTTTCACAGGCTGTACCTTGCTACAAGTGCAACAGAGTCCTGGGCCAGATGTAACTACTGAAGGAGCAGCACCATTCTTTGCAGAAAACAGCTTGGGAATTAAATTAACTTTGAGTCGCCTCTCAGAGGCCAGATGTTTCTTCGGCCGGTCACTGTGATTCCAATTCAATACTTAACTGTGTCATCAATATTTAACTGAGAGAGAGAATTGGTTAGAGATGAAAGCTTGTCAATTGCAGGCTTCTTTTCTGCTGCCGTGGGAATACCTGACCATGCATAGGTTAAAACTGTAAAGCCATGACCAATATTGCTCCATCTAACAAGAAAGTGGGAAAGCATTTGCAGGTACTTAGTGGTATTTTTAAATAATGTTATTTGACAAAAAGGTTTAAATTCCATGTTTAGAGGATTTAGGGCATAAAGACCTGATTTAATCCTTTACTATTCTTTCTTAATTCCTCAATGGCTTTCTGAGGGCCTTTTTCTTTCCACTGATGCATAATAACTCTATGTATTGGTGACAGTACAGTATGACTATCCAGTACATATGCACATTATATGAGTAGTTAGCCTTTCTCCATCCTTAAATGTTTATCACAGAACTCTGAATCCATCTCTTCCACTTCCTGACAAAATATATAATAATTGTTGTGAATAATAACCATCATGCTATAGAACATGAATATGGACTCCCCCTGTCAACTGTAACTTGGAACCTCTGTTGAGCATCTTTTCTTCCCCTCACCCCTTGCTGGATACACCCACAGACCTGCTTCAGCACCACACCGCTCACTTCCAGTGCATACAGGTGTATATATGCATGGGAAACACAGCCGGGTGGTAATTATTCAGCAGTAAATGGTAGTTTTTATAACCAGGTCTTCATGTGCCAGTTTCTTATCCCAAAATACCAATAGCCCAAGTGAGGAAAGGTACACCCAAGGAAAGAAACTGAGCAACCCCAAGTCTGGATAGAATGTGGGGTCGGACAGTTAAAGGACAGATACCGACACACAGATGGACAGGTGGCTGATGGATGGAAAGGCTATTTGTTCCATTGGGAACGATTTGAAGAAGAGATCAGGAATGAGCTTGAGGTTGGCAGTTACATGAGAAGCCACTGAGTGCAGTGTGGGGACATTTTGAAGCATTTGTCACATTTCTTCTAGTTAAAGTTTTAGGGGAATACCTAAAAGTCTTTATGCAGATTGAATTTGACAAAGTAGCTGAGTGTGTTAATTTTGTGACAGCCAACTCTGACCTATGGTTATAATATAAACACTACTTGTTTATATTATAGACTGTTATATTTATATTAATAAATATAATGCTCATTATATGTTTATATTATATACTTTTATTATTATATAATATTATATATATTGTTTAAATTCCAGGCATGCATAGAAAATAACTTTTTTCTCTTATTATAAAAGCCATACATATACCTCCAAGAAAACTGTGTGCAGTAGGATTGGGGGAAAGGCCCAGAGCGTCATTTTCCTACCTGAAATCCTAACATTTTCCTACCTGATATCCTAACATTTTCCTACCTGAAATCCTAACATTTTCCTACCTGAAATCCTAACATTTTCCTACCTGAAATCCTAACATTTTCCTACCTGAAATCCTAACATTTTCCTACCTGAAATCCTAACATTTTCCTACCTGAAATCCTAACATTTGTTTAAGTTTACTAGAGGCTTGTCTTTTCCAATCTGTGGAGTTATTGGTTTTGTGTTTTTAATTTTTTTCATTTTTGTTGCTTTTGCTTTCTAATAAAAATAGAGTCAGCTTTTTTTCTGATTATGAAGACACTATAGAACATTTAGACGGCTGTAGTATGTAAAAATCCCATCTACTCTCAGCCTCAGATAAGCCTGCTCCTGCCGGTTGGCACACCATGTGTGGTTACTCTCACACAGCCTCCTCACACTGTATCCACTAAAGTCTCAGGCCCTGACAGAAGGCATGTAAACTAGGGACACCCACTAACAGCGCCTTGAATAATCCCTGTTCTTCTTGTCACATGTGTCATGGTGTGTGCGCTGGATGAAGGGACATTGCACTGCACTGTTCAGTGAATGGTCATAGGAAAAGAAATCTGTACTGGCTCAGCACAAGCGAACTTCCCTAATATTCTCAGTTCTGCCACATCTGTGTCTGTGGAGGGGCAGATGAGGAGGGCAAAACGTGCACACGTGCATTGGATGTGCACTGTGCACACGTGCATTAGATGTGTACTGTGTACACATGCATTAGATATGTACTATGAACAAATGCATTGGATGTGCACTGTGTACACATGCATTGGATATGTACTATGAACACATGCATTGGATGTACAGTGCACACACATGCATTGGATGTACAGTGCACACACATGCATTGGATGTACAGTGCACACATGCATTGGATGTACAGTGCACACACATGCATTGGATGTACAGTGCACACACATGCATTGGGTATGCTGACTGCAACCTGCTCTTCTTCACTCTGCCACAATAACCTTTCCAGGTAAACAAACTGAGGCCAGAGAAATCCCTTTTCATGACTGGATTAACAGGCCTGTGTTTATATCAACACCATCAGGTTGCTGTTGATGTCACTGAATGATTAAGGGAGTGATGAAAAAAAAAAAGCTGCTGTCAGCATAGATCTGACAGACAGACAGACAGATGAAATAGTCCAGTGAATTTGATCTTAGGCTATGGCATTTTCTGCCCTAAAACTGATGGCTAGCGTTCATTCACTCGCATGTAGCTGACACTTTTGAACACACTATATTAACTCACTGAATCCTCATGGTGTGGAACGTCAGCAGTAGTATTGCTCCCATTTACCATAGGAAAAATCGAGGCACTCATTATTTTGTCTAAAGTCTCACAACCAGAAGATGACAGGACTATGGTTCATACCAGGATTCTGCCTCAGGATCCTGGGACCTTAAGCTCTGTGGTACACGGCACAGAATAAGGATAGAAAGGTTCCTGAGCAGCTGCCTGGGGACCCGGGGGTGGGAGTTGACGAGTGAGACTCAGAGCTTTCCCTCATTACCTTTACAATTAGGCCCAGTTTCTGTCCCCCCCCAGAGCTCGGCCACTTGGAGTCATCAGCGCCCAAGCTTTGCTGTTCTTGAAGCACACCACATGCTCTCAGGGATCTGAACTCTATTATGCAACTTCCACTAGAACATTGCTTTTATTCCCATACACGAGGTGATTCTTTCTAGTAGGAACTGTTGTCACAGGAAGTAACTTGGTTCCCAGTTGATGAGCCTGGGGGAGTGATCAGATCCTGAGGACTCTAACATTATCGGTGGAGCTGTTAACGTGGCCTTATTGGGAACTGGTGGAAGCAGGGAGTGGTAGGTCACTGGAGATGCTGCCTTCGGTGCTAATGCTCGCCCTGGGCCTTTCCTGTATCCCTATGTCCACTCTGCTCCACCACACCCAGAGATGGACCAAGGAAAGCCTCAGGAGCTTTGGAACGTGTATCTTTGAGTTTCTCTATCTGGTGTCTGATCTCAGCAAGGAAAATCTTACTAATGAAGGAATGAACAGGGCCTTGTTCCAGGCCTGACCTGTATGGTTGTACTTGATGTTCCCAACAGTCCTGTGAGAGGAAGTATGTCACCTCCTCCATACTGGAGCTCGGCATACTCAAAGATGTCTGAGTCCACCATTGAGGTCTTGCAAATGAGGGGATCTGGGATTCTGGAGATTGTCATGTTTTCATTCAACACAAAATAAGAACAGGAAAGAACTTCAGAGTAACCAGGAGGAAAGGCTCATGCTAGGATAGACACTTGGATGGACATTAATAATGTCAATGTTTGAGTCATCTCAAACTTAGCAAGCTGGGAAAGTCTTTGAAGTGTTGGCCATAGCCTTTCCATGGTTAATAACTGGTAGCCATAGATCCCATTGGGCTACCCAAATTTTATACATGACCAGTGGAGTCCTCTGAAACCCCTCCTCCATTCAGCAGTAAGACCCAGGTCCTTGGCCTAAAAAGGCCCAGCTGGTGGCCTTCAGAGCAGGGACTGTCCATCAGGGCTTGGCATGTCATCAGTTCTTCATTCTGGGTGACTCTGGTATTTGTTACGTGCTAGAAATGTCTGAGAGGCATTTCCTTATAAACATTCGACATGACTCAGCTTCACCTCAGAGAATACCTTAGTTTCCCTGAAAGAATAGTTATGGTGCACTCGTCTCAGTATGTTTCCAACTCAGAGTAGGTGGAATCTCTAAAACAAAAACAACAACAACAAAAAAAAAATCTGCAAACTCTTTATTTGTTCCCAACAGTCGATGTTGATTTTGTGGTTCACTGATCACTAGACTTCAAGTTAGATGCTAGAAGTCACAGGTTCTGTTGCTGAGCCGTTCTTAACAACTCAAGCGGCAATGAGCAAAGGCTTTGAACCTACAAGGGTCACTCGCACTGCCTCTTTCCGCGGCAGCTCAGTGTGGGTGGCATATTCCCTCCTATTCATTACCTTGCTGTTTGGGAAGGACGCTTTTGACACAAACCTACAGAAGGATGAGGGATGAGCCTGCTTCCTTTTCTGCTACTGTAATAAAATACTACAAGAAAAGCAAGTTGGTGGCAAAAGAGGTTTGTTTTAGCCCACAGTTCTGGGTTACAGTATGTCTTTGTGGGGAAACCAAGGCAGGGCGAAGTAAAGCAGCTAGCCACGCCTACAGTCAAGGGCAGAGAGACAGTGAGCACACACATGCCTAATGACTGTCTTCTCCCATGTCACAGAGTCTGAGACCCCAGTCCACAGAAAGGTGGCACCCACTCTAAGCTGGGTCGTCCCACAGCAGTCAACAGCATCCCATGCTCACAGGCCCACAGCCAGTCAACAGTATCCCACGCTCACAGGCCCACAGCAATCAACAGCATCCCATGCTCACAGGCCCACAGCAGTCAACAGCATCCCATGCTCACAGGCCCACAGCCAGTCAACAACATCCCACACTCACAGGCCCACAGCAATCAACAGCATCCCATGCTCACAGGCCGACCAAATCTTGACAGTCACTCTGAGACCCTTTTCCAAGTGACTCTAATTGTGCCAAGCTGATAATTGAAACTAGCCAGCACACCCACACTAACGGAGAAACAGCAGCACACGATGGCCACCTTGCTTTCCACGGGCAAAGGCCCTCCCTGTGCTCTCTGCTGCACTCAATGGCCACCTTGCTTTCCACAGGCAAAGGCTCTCCCTGTGCTCTCTGCAGGCAAAGGCCCTCCCTGTGCTCTCTGCAGGCTGGCTCCTCCTGGAGGCTAGCTTGTTTGCACTGTTGGCTCACTGTACCACATCCAAGGAGTCAACCAACCTCAGATTGAAAATCTTGGGAAAAAACTTGTGCTTGTACTGAGTCAGTGTGAATCTCCTGTCATTACTGTCAAACAGTAAGGGAGAGCAACGATTTACCTCATGATTCCATTGCACCCCATAGAGACCATTTAAAGTATTCAAGAGAGTTTGCATAGGTATATGCAAAATGTACACATTTTATAGAAAGAATACGAGTATCCATAAACTTGGGCATTTACTGAGTTCTAAGACAGATTCCCCAATATGTACCAAGAAACAATTGTATCTTCCTGGAGGTGGACTTAGTTCTCAATGTTTACTCTTATTTTAACACTAAAAGAATATGTCATAACCTTTTTCTGATTCTTAGACATGTCTAGCAAATGGACATCCATAATGTGTGACTTCTCCATCACCAAACTAGAGTCCTTGATACTACTGCCAGTACCCCACCAGTGAAAGGGGGCGAGCCATGTCAGGAAGATCATTCCAGCAAAGGACTCTAGGGCTGGAAGTCCGTGAGTGTCCTTGCCATTCTTGAAGGTGCTATTTCCATGGAGATCAGGGTTAGAGTAGAAATGGAGGATTACAAACTGAGTGCACTCAGGATTTCTGAGTTGTACGAACTACACGCAGCCTAGCATTTGCCTACTCACACAGCTGAACAGAATTCTTTTCATCTTGCAAATGTGAGCCTCTGCATAGAGTTTCTAAAAAGCTCTCCATTCCCTCACTCAGCCCAGCCCCAAATATGGCCATTTTATTTGTGTAGTTTCCCACCATTGAACCTCATGGCCAGAGACCCACAATGGTTGCCCTTTTATTCCACTGCACACTGTGAATTTCACATAGCCTAGAATCCTCAAGGTAGACGCTTTAGCATGTTGTTGTAAAGCAAAGGTTCATGAAGGCACTGATCAAGTCTAGACCTGGGCAGTACCCACACCCTCCGATCACAGCTGGCTGCTTCATGCACTGAAGTAGAGACTCTGGACTAGGGACATGGTCCGTGACAGTGGATTTCCCTAGCATGAACGTTCATGACTTCTGTGTTAGATTTGTCACTCACACACACACACACATAATATATATATATATATATATATATATATATATATATATACACACACACATACACACACACATAATATATATATATATATACACACATACACACACACATATGAAAAAGAGAGAGAATCTTGTAACAATTTTCTCTTTTTTCTCATATTTTGAATACCTCCCAGCAAAATCATCCTGGAAAGAAATGGAATATGTAGTATAATATGAGGCACATATAAAATATTTTAACATTGCTAATAGGCATACTAAATAGAATCAAATAAAATATTAGAATAGAATAACCCTTTAAGTTAGTATAACACAAATATTATCATTCTAACATCTAATCAATATGAAATTGTAAGTTGGGTGTTTTATACTGTCATACCAAGTTCCCAATATAGTAAATACTTAGCTAATATGCTTACTTAAATTTAAAGCCTTTGAAATTAAATAGAGAAGTCAGGGGCTGTAACAGTAGCTGAGCAGTTAGGAGCATTGGCTGTTCTTCCAAAGGACCTTGGTTCAATTCCCAGCAGCCACAGTGCAGCTCACAACCTAAGTTCCAGGGATCCAGTGCCCTCTTCTGGCCTCCATAGGCACACTTATGGCACCCAGACATACACGTAAATGTTTTAAAGAACATCAGTTCCTCTTGTAACCACGGCCCATTGCTCAGTCACTGTGCATGAGTAGTGACTCCTTTGCTGAACAACAATACCATAGAACTTTTCATCTATGCAGAAAGATTTGCAGAGACAGTTGCTAATATTCCTCTGTGTGTAGCTTTCTTTTGGTATAGCTTGTGTTTACATGGTCAGTCCATTGTATGAAACTGTATCATTGTCATTACTAAATAGCATCCTGCTTTATAAGTGAGAAACATTGTTGTTAATTGTAAACAGTATTGCTAGCTACATTCTTATTTAGCCATCAGGATGCACATAGTATCTTCTTGCTGCTCCCACATAAGATGGATGTCTTCCTCTTTACTACATAATAGCTAATTCTTTTCTAGGTGTTTGTATGTCCATGTTCAGCATCAGCATCTGCAAGTTCATATTGTGCCATTATGAATATGCTTTATTGCCTTGACCATTTGTGAGGGAAATCACTAGTAGGAATTACATGGGAGAACATTCTCAACTTCCCACTTGGAGCCAGTAATTCACAGTCACATTGTAGGTCTTCAAAGGATATCAAATTCCAAACTGCAGCAATTTTTAAAGCAGATTCCTGCATGGGGATGATCCCTGTGTGCTACACAGAAGTTCTGAGGCTGGGGGCAGCCTCAGGGGTTGCCTTTATTAATGGCTGTTCATTCTGTCTCCCCCCTCTCCTCTCTCTTGCAGATGATCATTCTCGGGTACGGCTCCAGACGCTGGAAGGGGACAACAACTCAGACTATATCAATGGCAATTACATCGATGTATGTATCCTGAAACAGTCAACACACTAGACATTCCAACATGTGCCACACACCAGACATTCCCACATGTGCCACACACCAGACATTCTGACACATGCCACCCACGAGATCTGCTTTGCAGCTGTAGATGTGTGCCAGTGACCTTCCACAGCAAGTGTCGCTCCTCCCCCACACTCCACAGAATGCAGTCACTGCCAGCTCAAGTTGGCCCATTTGAGGATAAACATCTTATTTCCTCCCTACACCCCCTTCACCTACCCACACTACATGAGCTAAGAAAATGTTTTTACGTTTTTGTCAACAACTTAAAAATGTTTGCATATTAATGGGACAAAACCCTCTAATTGCTAATGCGGTGATTTGTAGGCTCCCATCATTGCCATGCTTTTAAGTTGCCTTCAAAGTCATCCGCAGCTGTGCACCAGGACTTCCAAGGCAAGCTAGGCGTGTCATTAAAAATGCAAGCTGTTTAATTATTGAAGATGGCTGCCTCGTTCATCCTGCGTCATGTTAACTTAATGTCTTACATTAGGATAAATTCTTTAAGAGACAGCCTGTTTTCAGCTGAAAGGATGAGTGAAATCAGAAGCAGAAACTCAGGGTCCTGTGCAGTGCCCTGCAAGGCTCAGGCCTCCTCAAACAAGTCCAGTTTCCCAGGCATGCTGCATGCTGGGCCTGATTTTCAGTCCATTAGTACTACCAGGCACCCATCTTGCCTGTGTGTGTGTGTTAGGCGTTCCTAATCCCTAAATCCCAAATCCTCCCAAATCCACACTTTCCGGATGACGACACAATGACACACAACTGGGAACCTCACAACAACCTCATGTGACAGGCAACAGTCAAAGCTCAATTCGCAGCTTAATGTCACCAGTGAGGGGGGGCTCTCCCTGCACCTTCAGCCATGCCAACGTTGTTTCATGCAGCGTTAGACTGCTACACCGATTGCCTGTACATAAGCTGTACATGAAGCACAAATGGCACTTATGTTTTGAACCCCATTCCCAGAGTGTCTCATTAGATTCCTTCTCATATCCATCATTAATCAGGAAAACGCCCCCAGACCTGCAGACAAGGCCAATCTTTTAGAGGCATTTTTTTCAATTGAGGTTCCACTTCTCAGATACATCTAGCTTCATATCAAGTTAACAAACCATCCAGCACAGGATTTGAAGGGGATGTTCAGCTGATGTGTGACTCAGATGAGGACTGAAAAACGACTAAGGTGGTTAGTAACATGGGCCATCCTGGGACAGCATGGGCTAGCGCGCTCTTGTTTCCTGGGCACCTTCTAAGGTATTAGACTTGCAGAATAAGCAAGTTAAAGTCCTCTCCCTTGTGGGATTCACCACTAACAAATGAGTGGCTCTCTAAAGAGTTCTATGGAATAGTGGTCACAATTCTGTCTTTTGAGATGTGAGCCAAATCAATTTTGTAAGAGAATCACTGTCTTTTTTCTTTATTTGCTGTTGACTGCAGAGCAAAATCAATCTTAGAACTTTAAAGTGTCTGAGAAATCTGTATTTTTCCCTCCAGTTTTTTTTTTCTGTTTTCCAGTTATCTTTGGGAGCAGTATTTGGGATAATCTCTTAGGAAAGCAATGTGCTAAGGTCCACGATGATGCAGCAGTATGTTACCGGATGTAATTTTCTCTGAACTGACTCTTCTCTCTCCCAGATAGTTCTCCAAAGAAACCTTCGCCTCTCTGGCCCCAGTTTAATCTTTCCTGCTTCCTACAGGGACATGATTAAAGGAACAGGTCTTACATAATCTCTCATGAGCAGCATTTGAGAATAGTTCTTGGTGTTACTATTGATGAAACTGTCTATATTGATAGAACAGAACATGAGTTAAGTCCTTGGCACATTGCCGGTAACATCCCAAACGCAAGCAAGATTCTAGTGCACACTCCCAGCCATCCGCACCTTAATAAGAGGCTTGGTCGTTTCAGTCCAGAGAGTCCATAAATTGATAGCAGCATCTGCTGCTCATCCATCATCTCATGGCCAGCGTAGAAGGAAGTTGCTTTCACTTGCTGCATCTGGTCCATGAAGTTGTACTCAATGCACCATCACTTCAGAAGGCCAAGGCAAAGCTCCTGGATCCAGAAATTGAGCTATCAAATGATTAGTAACTAAGGTACCTAGTAACAGGGCCATCCTGGGATAGCGTGAGCTAGCTCAGCTCACGAAGTGTGCCCTTCCTGTCTCCTGGACACCTTCTAAAGTATCAGACTTGGAGAATAAGTCAGTCAGTGTTCTTGGCGTTTGGACACACAGTCGTTTCCACAGACCCAGCATGTGACTTCTGTGCTGCCCGCTGACTTTGAATTTAGCTAATTTTCTTTCTCACTTATCCTTAGGGCTATCATCGACCGAACCATTATATTGCAACCCAAGGTAAGTCCTTTTCATCTCCCTTACCTGTGTTCCATTGCTTGCCGGTCTCAGTCACTTGAAACCCTTGTTTTCCCAAGCAGAAGCTTGGTGTTACAGTCACTTATTCAGAACTTCATGCTGAGACCATAAAGTACATGTACATGCTCACATTCATTCATTCTCACATTCATGCTCACATTCAACTCATTACTGAGTTCATCTGAATGGTTTTGGAATTAGTGTAACATTTGCAAGAATATAGTCTATACTTCCCCGGTGTGTATGGAGGGAGATGGGAGAGGAGAGTGCCCTTTAATAAGTGTGTGCTGATGACTGTCTATCCAGTGGTTGACTTTACAGGTCAGCTGTGAGGTGGCCCATGTATATCTGAGTAGGTGCAATGTACAGAAGTTGGTGAGAAGCACAGGTGAAGTGATAACCAAATTGGGAGCAGGTAGATAGAGGCTGTTCTAGTCAGGTGGCTCCAGATCAACAGGAAGACATGCAAGCAATAAATGATGATGATCCAGGGATGGCTAAATGATGATGATCCAGGGATGGTAAGGATGTGGCCCCCAGTATTTGACAGTGATGTAAGACTTAGATCCCTCCTTACTCTGTCCCCCAGTGGCTGGCACTGATAGAATTCTGGAGGGTAAAAATTTACTCAAAACAATGAAAACTCACACCTAAGATCATGCTCTTACAGCCAATTTTATTCCCAAGAGATTATAGAACAGATTTTCACCAAGTCTCTTTAACACACAGGGCATATCATGAATGTACACACCGAGTTGTCTCTCCCCTCATGCCTGCTCAGAAAATCAGTATTGATTTTCCCATCAATATCAGACTTTGGCCTTAATGGTAGTGGGAGGATTTCTGAAGACTTAAAGGATCTAATTTATACCAGACCTGTTGGTTTCAGAGTGTTACTCCTATCCACCTTATTAAATCTTCTCTGTCCAAAAGACAATTGACTGATGGTCCAATATGAACATTACCCACATCTAAATGATACAGTCACACAGCCGTAACATGCCAGGCTCATGACTCAGCAAGTCAGAGGACGGTAGATGGAAAGTAGTCTTTGTGGCTGCCCACTTAGAGTGAGGGTGGAAGGGATCCAACCTCCAGGCTCACAGCAAGGGAGTAGCTCGCAGCTGATCATATTTCACAATCACAGTGAGGACCCACAGAGTGGGCAGCAGGTGGGACGGAGCGCATCAAGGAACAACCACTCCTTCACTGCACTTGGGAGAGCTCCTACTGGCTTCCTGAGGGGCAGCCAAGGGCATCTCCACAAAACGGCTTTATTGTTGAGCTGCATTTTTAAAGCAGACCTTAGGAGAATCCTGCTTTAGCTTTTAGGAAAAGATGGTGCAAGGAAGCTTCAACATCTGCAAGTGGTTTTCTGTTATGGCGGGTGTAGTTTGTGAGCACCGTCCTGCCAGGCTTCTGCCTGAGATGTGCTCGCTCTTGCTCTCTCGCTCTCTCGCTCTCTCATCCTCCTTTTCATTGTTACATCTATAGTTTTTGCCTTTTTTACTTTTTATGTCGTTCTGTTTTAAACTGACATATAATTGTGTCCACTTACGAGTGCAGCGTGGCACGTCAGTATAGGTTTGCAATACGTGATGAGCAGGTCAGGATGATGATCTCAGACATTTTCTATTTGTGTTGGGAGCATTTTGAAGCCTTACTGGCTGGTCAGTGGTTGTTAATTGGCATTATGGTGTCATTTAGCACATGGAGCTATTCTCGGTGGCAGGGCGCTTGCCTGGACGCGCAGGCTCCTGAGTGTCATCCGTATTCCAGAAGCCCCCTCTCCTGTGAAGCTGCACCCTGTGCCTCCTCACTGAGAACAAGCCATTTCCAGAGTGCGCTCAGGGCCTCCCTTCCCGGAAGGGAGCTTGCTTGACCTTCTCAGGCCTGCGCTCCCTGCCCAGCCTCCGAATCCTCGAATCCTCATAATTAAGTGAACACAGATCCCAGCACCACCCATCTAGCTAAGAAGGCTTCTCACTACTACTACACAACATCAAAAGCAAGTTTTCTACGATATAATCTCTTAATTAGTGTCTCTTAATTAAAATTCCCTTAAGCACTAACATTTTTACCATTGTGAGTTTAAGAAACTATTGTTAAAATGAAGTCAAATTAATTTCAAGCTGCAAGGCCTTAGAGATGTGATCTTTCATGCTGTGGGCCATGGCCAGCTGGGGTCTGAGCTTTTGTTGTTTTCTCCTGGGGGTTGCTTGCTAGTGTGTTACTGTTTTACACCTGTTCCCCAAAGTTTCTGTCTGCTGAATCTTCCTCAGTTTAGTATTTATTTTACAAAAGACTCAGCGATAAGAATGTAGATGAAGAGGTCCCAGGATTAGTGTTTATGTCCTTAAAAATAAGCTGCTCTGGAGACGAATGCCACAGTCACAAGGTCTGGGTTCAAATCTTACACCATCACGGAAGTTATCGGATCCTCCTGAGTGGATCCAGGTGGGACTAGCCACCAGCAGAGCCGTTCTCTGTGCAGCTGGGTTCTCCATTCCCATGCAGAGCTCATCAGCTTGTTGCCACGACCACAAAGAGTATCCATAGCTTGTAGATGAGAAAGCCAACCTAGGAAACAGGATTGCAGGCCCCAAACTCCAGGAACTCCCTCCCATAGTGAGGGTCAAACTCCCAAATGAGTGGCACCTACCCGTGAGCCATCGATTACTCTTAAGACAGAGCACAGCTTCATGGTTAAGGAGGTGGGTGTCATGGCACCTAGAGACTGACGGATACCATATAAATGTAAAATTACCTCCCCCTTCCCTGGCGTTGGCAACGCACTGAACCCACAGGGAGTTTGCCTCACTAGTCAAATAAAAATGTAAGCTCTCTAGTGAAAGCTAGACGCCTGAACTTCACTTTCTCCCACATAGAGAAACCTGAACTGGACATTTTTAAGAAGCCTTGGCACAGTTCTTAGAGATTGCCTTGGGACACACAAGCATCCAGGCAGACAGAGTGACTCATGCCCTTGACCTTCTCTCTCCATCCACCTTGTCTCGGAGGATGTGGTGCTGGCCCTCAGGTTTGATGATGTTGAGCCATGCCCACAGAGAGCACACACGCTTATCTAGAAAAGTAACATGGAGTAGAAATGTCTGTGTCTGTCAGGCCATACTGGGAACAGCCTGGCAGGAGGAGTCTATGCCTGCAGCCAAGATGAAGAGAAAAGGCAGGGGCAGGAGGTTGTCTCAGAACCAAGACAGCAGAAGGAGCGACAGGGTTCATTAACTGATTCAGAAGATAGTACAAAGTATGTGGTCAGTGCCCCACACCATGTGGATGCTTAGTAGCCACAGGAGAAGCACAAGCACACAGAGGAAGTGCACCAGAAGCCATGCTCGACCACAGAGGAATGCGCCAGAAGCCATGCTCAACCATGTGGTGAATATTCAGCCAGGTTGAAAGAAGTCATGCTGGTCCCACAGAGCCTCTGCCTGGGGAACGCATAACTGTCCCATCTCCAGGGATACATCTGTCTCTTTCTTCAGGAAATGGCTGCCCAGCTCCTATTCCACAGAACACATTTCTTTAGATGTGTCTTTAGAAACAGTCTGTCTTGTGAACTAATTTGACTTTGGTACTCTATACCCCTGGCTGTACATGCAGCCCCACCCCCTCCCCACAGTGTGTCCTATTGAATTAGTCTTGATTGTCATCCTCTGGCCATAATTTGAAAAGGAGAAACCTGGAGGTTCTTCGCATCAGGGACTCGCATCTGGGGGCAAACCTCACTGTGAACATGACAGAAATTGGAGTGAAGGTTTCTGGGGGTCAGACACTACAGAGCCTCCACCGTCCGCAGAATAGGAAACAGTTCCAGTGACATCTGGGGCAGCAATCTGGCTTTCTCGCGTGTTTCTCTCACATGCCCTCTGTGTTCCAGAAAAAAGAATTGGCTCATAAATTCCCAGCCCAGGATCTAGCCCAGGCCCCAGAAGTAGTCAACACAAAGCTGCGAGGAGCACACCCACTTTCGGGGGCAGCCATTCTTGAGGTGTAGAACCCTGACCCATTCTACACGCTAAAGAAAAATTCGCTCCCACATTCTGTCCTTCAAATGCAGATGAATACTTGAAACTGTTTCCCAGCGGAACTGAAAGGACTGTTTGACATCATCAAAACCTCAGCCTTCAGCACACAGCTTTTGTTTCTTGGGCCTGGCCCAGCAAGCCCCGACCCCAGCAAGCCCTGACCCCAACCCCAGTGAGCTCCGGCTCTGGCCCCAGTGAGCCTCCCAGCCCCAGCAAGTCTGACCCAAGCAAGCTCCAACCCCAGAGAGCCCTGACCCCACTGAGCCCTGACCCCGGCATTTCCCGGCCACAGCTTGCCTTGCCTTTACCTCTCACTTCTCTGTTGCCCTTTCTCTTGTTTTCCTGGCCAAGCAGCTCCTGCATCATCAGCCGGTTACAGGTCTGGCTATGTGTCTATTCATTATATCCTATTTGAGACTTGTTTTAACCACACTCCCCAGTGAAATGAAGCACTCTTTAGCATCCAGCATTAATGAAGGCAAGGTTTTAAGAAAGAAAATTTTGTGTGATTTCTGCACAGAGATCACCAAACTAGGGGTTCCAGCCACACCCATGGGAGTGCTGCCTGGGGCACTTGGTCATGGCTTTCTTAGAACGAACAGTTTCAGTGACAGTTTACCCAGAAAATCCCTCTTAACGACCCAACTTTCTGTTCACAGTCATTGGTCTAATTGACCAATGATCTGATTCATTGGTGTCTCTCAGGCTTGTATTCCTAATAAACCTGCACTGGGAACCTTCAAGGACACATGCAGACTAAAACAGAAAGCCTTAAACAGAGGGATGGGGTCCCAGCCACCTATGTGCTTATGTTCTTATGGAGCAGAAGTGTGCTCCTAAATCATGGAGCTTCAAGTCATACAGAATAATGTAAAGATAGGTAATAATCATGCCTAAATGCCCTTTATTTGTTTTTAATTTTTAATTTTCCTTTCAGTTTATTTTGATACATTTATGGAATATAGTGTTTCAATCTACATATTTATTTGTAGAGTAATCATACCAGGGTAATTAGTCTGTCCATCATCTCAGATATTTATCATTCTTTTGTGGGGAGGACATTAAAGATCTATTCCTATAGCTAATTGGAACATACAACCTGTACTTCCTACTGCATCACTCATAGTGGCCAAGATATGGAGCTAGTATGTCCATCAATGAATGGATGGATGTTTTAAAATATGACATAGGTATATATTTACATATATGATATGATATGATATATGATACATACATATTTATTAAAAACTTGACATATATATGTTTGTATATTATATGGAGTCAGCCAGACGTAAAGAGATGAATACAGCATGATCGCTCTCACACACTGAATCTGAAACCATCAGACCAAAGACTTCTTAAATCTTTAAGAGGAACTTAGTTAGGGACAGACCTCATTTAAAGTTAAAAGACAAAAAGTATAAAATTTTAGACTTGGAAAAGATTTTAGTCTCCCAGTCTGTCCTCATTGATTTTTAGGGATTTTTAGTAGAAAAAAAGTTGGAACTTGAGAAAGAAATGCATGTAAGTGACCTGCATCCCTACACGTGGACCTGAATCATGTATGTAGAAGTCACAGTCAACTGTGTGGAGTAGCGCCCGTTCATAACTCCGAAGGCTGTGTGCAGTCCTCAGCTGAGAAGAAAACCAGGACCAGGTGTAAACACCAGAATTAAAACATATACACACTTAAGGTCATCTCTTTCTCTTTTCTCAGGCTCAGCCCTTTGAAAAGAAAGAGTTGTGACTTAATTTCCATAGATGTTCCAAAGTGCTGGCTTTCCTCTAAAAGGCTGGGCAGTCCAAAGCTTAGCAGTCAGCTCTGTACCTCCACCAAAGACTGGGCTCAGCACACAGTCACAGAGTCACCAGTGACCTCCACATGGCAGTGCCGAGCTTATCCTCAGACAGCACGCTACTGCACGAGAGCTACTTTGAGGATCTGTTGTACTGTCCAGTACTTCCTTGGACAGTTATCTGCCCCATTTGAAGGCTTCATAAAATGAGTGTCAATTCAGTTTACTCTGTCTCTTGGCTTCACTGCTGGAAATTTCCTGCCGCTAGACTCTCCGCTGCCACTGAACATTTAAGAGTACCTGCCCTCAGCTGTGTCTAGGGAGCCAATTTATCTCTATTTTATTCACTTATTAGATTTATTCTCTTTTTCTGTTAAATAAAAGAGGGTCCCACTTGTGTACTAAGGCAAGCTTAATTAAAGAGGATGGAGACTAAGGAAAGCCCCTGCTCCTTTAGCCCTGAGCATGCGAAGGCAGGACTCTCCCTCTCCTGCTCATGGCAGAAGGCGGCCAGATCCAGACCGAGCGTCTACCCTTCTTTCCCTCTCTTTGATTGCCTTCTCTCTGCTCCCTGCCACGCAGGCTGCACAAGTTCCTGCACTGTCTTCCGAGAGTTCTCTTTGGAGAGTGCTCCGGACCACAGCCAGGGGGAGGCTCTTGGGTTGAGGACTTCTGTTCCTCCCTTCTGTGGCTGAAGCACTTTGTCCCTCCCATGCCTTTTCTCAGCTTCTCTGGCACAGAGCGTGAAACCTATGCCTGGGACGAGGGTCCAGAAGTCCCAGCAAAAGCCATGAGTGGCTCAGCCTCTCAGACTGGTGGTCTCTATGCATCTGACTCTTTCTTCCCTGTTACAGTTGTTCAGCAGGGCCTGATCTATCCATGCTCCATTCAGCCTGCCTTGCCTGCCTTTAACCAGCAGACAAGCCGTGGGAGCTTTGCATTCCCAGTCACAGGGGAGAGCTATGGCTGCCAGCCAGAAGACTTTGCTCAGCAGCTGGAACAGTGCTGAGTGCAGTCCACAGAGGGCACACCCAAACAACAATCCCTGTATGTGGGGTCCCCAGAAATGCTCCCTGAGACATCAAAGTGCCCAGCTAGCTATGTGAGCACTTCTCTGTCATTGGTTTCACCCATAACCATACTTTGCTTGTACAATCAGATCTTTGAAAGCCGGCCCTGACATTCCTTCTGTATGCAGGCATGCTTCATATCGGTAACTTGTCCAAGACACTGTCTACCCCAGGATGTCTTAAAGGAGAGCAGTCATTGTAGAGTTAGAGTGTGCGGCTTGCAAACCAGCTCTGCCAGCAGCCCCTCACTCTCACTCCCACTCTACCCATCGTTAGGATGCTACCCATCTGGAACACACACCTCCCAGTGGCGGGGATAGTTCAGGCTTTGTCCCACACACAGTGACCACTCACAGCACACTCATCATGAAAGCAGTGCCTTCGGCACCTGTCACTGCTTCCTTCCGGAAGGATGTACCAAGAGAGCTGCCTGTGTCTCACCCACATCCCAGATTACAAAGATTATCATCATTGTAAACATTTGAACAAAGGTAAATTCAGGTTAAACAGAAAATTAACTTAATCACAAACTGGAAGCAGCATCCATTTTACCTTAGGGGAAAAAAAAACAATGTTTGAAACCTTGCCCGTGCCTACACTCTCATATACAAATGCATACATACAGGAAGAAAAAAAAAAAAACAAAGCTAAAGGCATCCTCTGTGGCCTCCCCTCCCCCCCAAGAGCATCCCAAGCTTAGATCTTAAAGATATTATTTCATTTTCTTGTATAAAGTTCTGGGGGGTCGGTGGGCAAAGGAAGATGGTGTGCAGAAACTCAATTCATTTTTAAAATCTTCATCTTTTTGTTTTGTTTTGTTTTGTTTTGTTTTGTTTTGCTTTACCTGGTACTTAAGATGCAGTTAATGAGATGACAAAATGCAGGAACTTTATTCTATTAAAGATAAGTTCAAGAAAAATAAAATCATGAAAGTATATGACACAAGAGAGAAGGAAGAAATTATAATAATAGCTAATTGTTGAAGGATCAATTTATTGGAACTAATGTTAGGCAACTGTAGTTTTTAAAATGGGGAAGGCGAGAATTAATGTATGTTAGGAAGATCATGGCTGTCAGTTGAGTGTATCTTTATTATGAGATGTTTGGGGCTGGAGTGCTTGAGTGCTGGTCTCGCAAGCATAGGAACCTGAATTTCAAACACCCCAGAAGTGGGCATCAGGTCTCATTACAGATGGTTGTGAGCCATCATGTGGTTTCTGGGATTTGAACTCAGGACCTTTGGAAGACCAGTCAGTGCTCTTAACCACTGAGCCATCTCCCCAGCCTAGGAACCTGAATTTCAAATCCCAAAAACTCACGTACAAAGGCAGTGGTGGGGCAATGTGCGCACAGTCCCAGCAGGGGTGACGTGGGTGGCAGACAGGGGCCATCCCTGGTAGCCTCTGGGTTAGTAAGCCTGACCTCCATGGTAAACCTCCAGGGCAGTGAGAGAGCTCGTATCAAACAAAAGGAAGAAGGTGCCAAGGGACACCTGAGGACCTCTTCTGTCTTACACACATGTCATGCCCACGGGTACCCAGAAACCCCCACACAAACGTATGTCCATATGCACGTACCAAAAACACAAATGCGTTCTGAATAATTTTTAGACTTTTGTATTTTAAGGTATTTCCTAATTATTTGGGGGGGGGTCCCTAATTATATTTTAATTGAAAAAATAAAAGGAGTAAAAACTGAGTTATTAACCAGTTAAATGAGAGTTGCAACCAAAATTATAGACAGAAGTTTCTGAGGATATCTATGTGTGCATGTGTATATGTTTGTGGCTTATATAAATTTATAGCTTAGTCCTAATTAAATCCAACTTAGCCTTTCACTGTTGAGTTTGAAATCAGAGATTCAAATGTTTGTGATATACCCAGAAACAAATAATCCTTGGAACTAGTAAGAGAAAAACATACATCTTTTCATTTGTATTTCAGCCTAAAAGGAGGTGTGGGTGATGTGGGGCAGAGGCATGCGGCTGAGAGACACAATAGGAAGGAAAGGTGGACTGGGCTCCAGGGTTGGGAGGGACACACAGCAAGTCCCTGTAGAAGAAGTATAGCCACACAGCTGCCAGTCAGAGTGCGTGCCAGCCCGGCAGTAAGAACACCTCGTGTGGGGAAAGCAGGATTGTCCCTCGCATGGAAACCATGGGACTCTCAAAGTGAAGCACTGTCTATCCGCATTAAGTCACACCTTCTGACACCCCTTCTCAAAAGACACACTTTCTTATAGCTTTGACATCAAGTTCCTTCTCTTTTAGACTTGACAACTAAAATTCCAGGGGGCTGGGGAGTCCCTAACCCCTAAAATTCTAGACCTGAAGGGGGTTTGCTTCAGTGCTGTGCTTAGAAATTGGTATCTTGCCATGCCACCATGTCCACTTCAAAATCGGGTTCAGTGAAATACTGGCCAGTTTTCCCCCATTGTAGAATAACTGCATTTGTCTCTCTCTTGTTAGTGGAGTCTCCTCGTTTCTTGTAAATAGTCATTTTTCCAGGATAGTCTTCGTGTTTGGAACATGAGCAGATCATAGGCCATGTGCCACCTCGGTTCTGCTACTTCCTTTCTGCAGCCGAAACCAAAGACTATTCAAAAAATTCTACACTCTGCCGTAAGTAGCCTCGGGGGAGAGCAAATGACTCCATCAAATAAGTGATGCTAAGGATAATTAATGCAGAAGCCAGCTGTGCTCCCTGCCATGGTTATCATACTCGCTTTTGAGGCTCAGTGCCACCTTCTACCTTGTATGTCTGGCTTCTGCAAAAAATGAAAAGCCATTAAATCTGAAATTGTGAGTCTGAGTGTTATGGCAGTATCAGGCTGAAAAATCACATAAGGTCTTATAATAAAACAGTACTCCGAAGCGGCTGAAGGGATGTCTAATTCCCTGACTGTCGAGTAACTGACTTTATAATGCCTACTTTAGTTCATCACCATCAACAACAGTACCAATAATGGATCAGAAATTTAGGGCCACTTTTTTCTGTACATAGCAGGAGCTTTACAATTAATGCACAAATCCTAGGCATGGCTCTTGGCACTGCCGTATGTACCTCACGTGGGTTTTTGTTCTGATAGAATGAGCCCGGTGGCCAGAGAACCCACCAAAGCCTAGGCTGGGCTGGTGTCAGCCAAGTACCCCAGATTATCTGTTGGTATGTCATCTCAGGGTCCCTCCCCTTCCTTCTGTCCTTGCACCACCACCTCTGTGACCCCCTAGCCTACACCATCACTGATCAATCCCAGCATTTCAATAGTCAAGCACACGCAGTGCTCCTGACATTGGACTGTCCCCAGCTAGATATTTCCACCCATTCGAAGGGTCTTGGCATATCATAGTATATTTCCAACTCTACCCTCTCTGTTTTGATAAGTAATACTTCTTTTATTTATTTATTTTTAATTATTTGCTTGAGAGAAGGGAGAGAGAGAGAGACAGACAGACAGACAGAGACAGAGAGAGAGAGAGAGAGAGAGAGAGAGAGAGGGTGAGCGACAGCCTATGGAGGCTAGAAGGCAAGTTTTAGAAGTCTGCTTTTCTGCTTTCCCTAACTTGTCTCTCTTGCTATTTCTTTTGTGATGCCTTCTCCTGTCCAGCAAACTCCTGGCCAGTTCTCCTGTCTCCTTTCCCCCATCTCTTCCTCATAGTGATGCGCACCATTACGTTCAGCCTTTCACATGGCTTCTCCTTTCCCCCATCTCTCCCTCATAGGGATGCGCACCATTACGTTCAGCCTTTCACATGGCTTCTGAGGACTGAACCCAGGTTGTCAGGCTTGAGTGACAAGCACTTTCACACAATGAGCCAACCCTTCCCCTCCCCTGAATAAATATGGATGGCACGTGGCACTTTCATTGTGAGTCACTCTCTGTGTTCTGCGTTTCCCTGTATCCTGAAAGCCGCCCACCTCTGTCTACTCTAGACACTGGAGTGTGTCGTAGATTTTCAAGAGGCTCGGATGATCCTCAGACATAGCCCCATTCTTTTTCCTCTCAGCCCACTGTACCAATTCCCCCCATCCTCTCTGCTCCATGGTTGCTGCTAGCCTCTCACAGTCAAGGCTGAGCCACAGCTATAGGAAGCTCCACAGTGGAGTCTCTACCTGAACCTACTATGACTGTAAAACACGCCCTCTCCTACTCAGCTTGTCTTTTCTCGCCCGGCACGGAACCTGTCAGGACAGCTGGCCTTCTGTAGGAGTCTTTAATACCTGTCTTCTCCTCAAAACCACACAAGTCTTCTAAAAAGTTCATCTCTTTCTCCAAGAGGACCCCCGTGTGGCCCCTTCCTCTCTCAGAGGGGTAAGGAGCGTTCCACCTTAACCAGAACCCAGAGCCCCGCCCTTCACCCTCATTCTTCACGTATCCCAGGAGGCTATCCCATGAGCCTCAGCGACGTCTCCAGCAGCGTGTCCCTAGCTTATGCACCAGGATGATAGTCCCTCATCCCACTTCACCCACCACCGATCCGTTGATATGTTCAGGTTTCCAGAAAGCCTTCTCGTATCCTAGAAAGAAAGCTTGAAGACATGTGGATTTCTTTCAGAGTTTTCAGTTTATAACTAAAACTAAGGACATGTATGACAGACAGCTCCTGGGGTAAACGCATTCAGCTTTAAACCTGCTGACCTGAGTTCAATCCCCAGGATACACACAGTGGAAGTGAAAACCAACTTTCATAAACTGTCTTCTGACCTCCATACACACACACACACACACACACACACACACACACAAACACAAACACACACACACACACACACACACATGCACAAATAAAAGGTAATTTAAAACATAAAAATCTTCATAAGCATGTGAGTCTATCAATTGTAGGCAGGCAATATTACATATCCCCCCACATATAATAAAGATCTATATAACTAAAATGGGTATTTTGTGATATGTATTAAACGTATCTTAACTGTCTTAACACAGATCAAAGCAAACCAAATCTCTGTGTCTGAAAGGAAACACATTAACCCTAGCCCTGGATTTAATGTGAGAAAATGAAGTGTACCGTAAGACATTCTTGGTTCCATTTAAAAGATAATGATCGAAGCATTTACTGTGAGGAGTGTGAACACACAGTGAACCAAAACACTAAGTCTCACCTCACAGTAAGAGCTCTGAGCAGGCAGGCCACCCTGTCCTTCTAGGGCCAATAATCCAGCTGGGTCTCTTTCACTCCTGTAGCTCTTACTTCTGGGCAGTGCCCCACAACCACACTGAGATGGGCAGAGGTCTTGGTTAGTGCAAGAAAGGCAATTATGCATTCAGGCTTCTCGGAGAGGTGACTTCTGCAAAGTCCACATAAACATTAAACACCAGGGAGTTAATACCAGGAAAGCCATTCGTACTGCCTTTGGAAGGTCTCTGTCCCCGAAGCTCTGCAGATCTCAGTTGGAAGTTGTCCTGGAACATGGGCCAGCTGTGAAAGGCCATGTACTTGGAATTATGTCTACCTTAGACAATGACTGGCCTCTGGAAAGTGGGGGAGGTGCTTTCTCTCCCTTGCCTCTGCACTGTTCATCCTTGCCTCTCTGGTGTCGCTTGTAGGACCCAGACATACCCAGCTCCCATAGCCAGGCTGGGGCTGTGCTGTTGTTGTGGGCACCATTTCATAGACCATTCACAGAGGAAATCTTCCAGAGAAACTCTACAGTTCCCAGGAAGGACATTAAGCATTGTGTCAGTTAAGGGCTCAGACCAATGACCCAGGGAAGAAGTGACTTCTAGCCTAGTCCATTGAAACAGCTGTGAATAGTAGCCTCTGAATGACACACAAGGCAGAGTCTCCAGAGAGGCATGGGGGAGACCAGGTTTGGAATTGTGCTCCATATTGACTGGGAAATAGCAAGCAGGGTCAGGTTTGCTGGGGTTCGTGGTATATGGGGTCAGGAGGGGCTGGGGCTAAGGAACACACAGAGGACTGGGAGGGAACGTAAAGCACTATGACATTTTAAGTGTAAAGGCTGCTGCCTCAGAGGTAGGTAAGAGACACTGAAAGGAGAGAGACAGGAAGCCTTTGCTCTGGAAAAATTCTGGGTGGCTCTAAAGAGCTGAGTTGGCAAAGAAAGCCTGAGCTTGCTGTGTTCATGAAGGTGAACGTTATTCTGTCTCAGCTGTGTTCATGAAGGTGAACGTTATTCTGTCTCAGCATGAGGCCAGCAAACACATTACAGAAGAAACTGACCTGACATAAAACCACTTTTCAAAGGGCTTTTCTGTATGGGGCGCACAGGTTTCTCTGCTGGCTTCCTCTTGTGGCTCTAGGGCATATTCCTGTCGTCCTGACACATGCTCTGTTGTTATCTCTGGGATGGAATAGTCAGCTACACTCCAGCCTCCTCATTCTAGTACTTGGCTGGCTGAGCTGGGAGGGTAGTGAGGGTGAGCGGAGGCCAGCTGCTCAGAGACCCTCGTCATCTTGAGAAGGAAGGGAAGGCAAGACAGTCTCCCTCAACTCCATGGCTCACTAGCTGTGTGTTGCAGAACTCCATGCGCCTCAGGGCCTGTCTGTGATCCTAGGGCAAGGACAGAGACAACGGGACTGATTTCATAGGATGGTGAATTGTAAATCTAATCAGATAGGACACTTAAAGTACTTCAAACAGCGCCTCAGAAGCAAGACCCCCTCAAAAGATGTTAAATTTTATCCTGTGTATGCTGTGGCAGCATTGATATTTACACATTGCTTTTTAAAAACTCAGATAAGCCACTGTGAGTATTCAAAGGACCTTGACTTTAGTTACCAGGAAAGCATGCTGTATAGAGATTCAGATGTGAAAAGAATGTGGTGTAGGTTGCCTACCAGGGTCTGAAATTGTAATTTGTAAATTATAATTAAATAGTTTAATTATAACCTGCCCCGCCTCCTGTGAACTGGAGACCTCCTCTTACTCACACAATGGTACCCATCCCTGAGGGTCTCTTCCTTGGGCTTGAACTTGCAATTCTCCTTTATGTCTTTGTTCTTTGCAAGGCCGGATGGTGGCAAACAGCCCCTCCAAGCATTTCCTTCTCAGCGCGTGCCAACCATTGTGAAGGAAATGGATGTATTACTACTGGTCTGCTGCTACTGAAAGTTCTAGACCTTAATTTTCAAAGGTGGAATCCCATGGGAGGACAACTGCTGAGCCTCACCTTCTGTCCCACAGTGTGTACATCTTTAAGTATTCAGCCACGGCAAATCTTAGTGGCTTCCAACTCAGCCACCCCCAGCAGAATCCAAAGTGGAGCTGCCAGTCACACCTGTTCAGTCCTTGAGAGAGGCTTGATGAGCCCCCTGAGTTCTTTTGCCCTCTGTTCAGGAAATCCTCATCCAAGGACAAGCAGTTTCCTATGCCCTTGGAGAAATTCTCAATAACCCTAGAGGTTTAGGGCACGGAAATAGGAACTCCCCCACATGTCAGACCCATGGGAACCTTATACCCAGCACATGGTTGTAGACTCTCGATGTTGGCTCATGATGGTCATTGTCACTCAGTGCCCACCCACCAGTTACTACTAAAGTCACGTGTAGTAGCTATTGGTGACCTTCAAGTTTGTTCCAATTTGGGGGTGGGGTGGGGCAGGAGGCACTTATCTCCGAGTGATAACGTACCCACATATTGGTTAATAATTTGAATCAGGTTGTCAGGTTGAAATAGGGAAAATAAATGAAAAACAAGATTGTAGATCTCACACTAAACACCCTCCTTGTTCCATGTAAAGGGAAGTAAGAAAATTCATGTCAATGGCTTGCAAACCCCCTTATTTTAAAGACCATGCAAACTGGGCATATAAACACTCAAAGTCCAAGAAACCTCTAACTGGTTCCCATTGTGTGACATCTTTTTTGGTTGATAGAACCTGTTGGCAGGGTTAGACATATCTATAGACTCAGAGCATGGATCAGTGGGAAATGACTGGCAAGGAGGAACTTAGTTTGACCACCAGAGTAATGGGCTGAGCTAAGCTGGGAAACAAAGCCTTGGGCAGGTAAACTCAGGACTGAGATCTGCTTAGAGGTCAGAAGCAACAGTTCAACATCACCACCTGAGGCAGTTCCCAAGACCTGAATGATAACTGTACTGGTCTTGAATGAGCCCCATAAAGGATGGCCCCTATAAAAGGCAATGACAATGGGTCCTCAAGCTTCTACAGATGATCTTAGAAGCATAAGTTAAAAGGGGAGTCAGTATCAAGCCTGACTGTTAGCATTCCTCGCATGCATGCAGCCGTATGCTGCATGCACTACAGGCATTCTGTAAGAGAGCACAGTAAACCCAGACACCAAGTTTCCTCCATAGGAGATTTCAATTAAATGGTTGCAGAGTGCTCATTGTCGAAAGAGCTGAGCGAGGATCACTTTGAAAAGCACAGCAGTGGCCCATGGTCTGGAACTTGGCTGGGCACAGACAGGAGAGCTGGGTGGGGACACAAACAGGAAAGCCAGAGGGTGCCGGAACCCTTGACTCCCCCACTGTAGTCGTGGTCATCAGAACTGTGTCTCCATGTTTCATTATGTGACACAGGCTTGTGTGCCTAATGAGGCCACCTCCATGTTTCAGAGCTTTCTTCACACTGGGAGGACTGTTTGCATGGAGACAGACTCAGTGCAGAATTCTCCTCCTGAATAAGTAACAAACTGTTAAGTACGCAATGAGAGCAAGGGACACGGTGACTGATAGAAGCTGATGTTTCACTGTCCCTTCTGTAGCCTTCAATTAAAGTCACAGAAACCTTCAGCCTCTACGGCAGGAGAATGGCACGAACATGCCCTGGGACTGGCTGAGACGATGGTGTAGCTTCACAGGAGGTGGCTGTGTATCCCCATCCTCAAAGGGATTAGACACAGAGATATGGGGTACCTGAGCCTGCCTCCACAGGGGTGTAGGGCTGTGTTCTCCGAATAGCATGGGGGGAGCACATGTGGCAGAGGGCAAGGGGAAGAAGTCAGAGAGATGGAACAAGAAGCCCTATACCACAGAGCTCTATACCACAGAGCTCTATACCACGGAAGCTCTATACCATGGAAGCTCTATACCACGGAAGCTCTATACAATGGAATCTCTATACCATGGAATCTCTATACCATGGAATCTCTATACCATGGAATCTCTATACCATGGAAGCTCTAGACCACAGAGCTCTAGACCACGGAAGCTCTAGACCACAGAGCTCTAGACCACGGAAGCTCTAGACCACAGAGCTCTAGACCACGGAAGCTCTAGACCACAGAGCTCTATACCATAGCCTATTGCTAATTGAGCCAGAGGAGCAGGGTAAGAGAAGCAATCTTTCAGTGTGCTTACTATTGCTATGTCCAGACATGCACATGGAAATTAACTTTTATAATAATAAATATACCTTGTTTTCCCTCTGTGGCTTTGTTATTTATAAAAAATTTTAATTTCAAGGGTCTTCAAAGTTGCCTTGAAATGTGTTTGTGTAGTCGTTGAAAGAAGGCAATGCTGAACCTCACTGTAACCAAGTAATTTGTCACAAAGCTCTCTCTCTTCTCTTCTCTCTCTCCTCTCTCTCTTCTCTCTCTTCTCTTCTCTCTCTCCTCTCTCTCTCCTCTCTCTCTCTCTCTCTCTCTCTCTCTCTCTCTCTCTCTCTCTCTCTCTCTCTCTCTCTCACACACACACACAGCATCACAATCCTGTAAGTACAGGAGGGTGTCAGTTCTAAGCATGCCCAAGCACTCATGTAATCCTCTACAAAGAATGTGCCTTCCCAAGCCTCTGAACTTGTATTTCTCTTGTCCCCTATTTTTTTCTTGACTTCTATATGTTGTTGAGTATGCATGAGCTTGACATAGGGTTTATGTATTATTTTTTAAACTCTAGTGGACGGTGCCATGTGTAAGCAGCATTAATTGGACTCAGAAAGTTATTTAAAAATAAATAAGTAAATGAAGAAAAGGAATAGGACACGGGGATGGGGGAGAGAAATATCATGATGTCAGCACTGGCATTCTGTAATACATACCCCATGCCTATGTCACAACATACACCACCCCAGGCCACCCCATACCACCACATACCCACCCCAGGCCACCACATACCACCACATACCCGCCCCAGGCCACCACATACCCACGCCATACCACCACATACCCCACCCCATACCACCACATACCCTCCCCAGGCCACCACATACCCACCCCATACCACCAC
>NW_022196896.1:131391669-131397529 GCF_008632895.1 Mastomys coucha | reverse complement strand
CCCCACCCCAGGCCACCACATACCCTACCCCAGGCCACCACATACCCCACCCTAGGCCACCACATACCCCACCCCCACTTTTTTCATTTTTTGTTTCTGTTTTAACAAAGCTACAGGAAAGAGTTCTGAAGGCTCAGGTCTCAGGGGTTGAGGGAGCGGGTGCCAGGCCACCTTCCACCATGTTCAGTGGGAAATACACAAACAGCCTCTTCAGACTTTTCTCTCTCACTTTAGCGAGTCATGTGGAAAGAGAAAATAGATTAATGTGACTGATGACACCAAAGAAGAAAAAATATTAGAAACAAGAAAAGGCCATGTTTCCTACAGGGGCTCATTTCATCCTGCGTACCACTTCCCTGGGATAGCTGCCAATTGTTAGCAGCAAGAGTAATGGTAGCCATTTTTAAAAATTTCACTCCTGAGTATTACGGAGATAAATAACTAAATGATGGAGAAATCGTTTTCTTTCACGGTCGTGGTTTAAGAGGAGTAAAGAGAACTCAGATGCAGATAATATTGGAAGACGTGAAAAAAATTCAGCCATGACTGAAACATTGGCTCCTGCTGTGGGTGGAGTTTTCAAAAGAGTTGTGTTCTGCACGGCTGCTGTAGAGAGGCATCTAGCTTGAAGCAAAGGGTCTGTGCGTGGGGTGAGCAGGTTTCGTTGAAGTCCCAGCACTGATCCAACGTGAAACAATATGTCTGTTGTGTTTTGTGCAGGACCCATGCAGGAGACCATCTACGACTTCTGGAGGATGGTGTGGCATGAGAACACAGCAAGCATCATCATGGTGACCAACCTTGTGGAAGTGGGAAGGGTAAGCCGGCCGCCATCACAGAGTTAGTGATAGAGAGAGAAGAACCATGCGCGTGAAGTAGTCATACACTCCAAAACCCTTAACTTCCAGCCTAACCCGAGTGGCTGTCACCTGTGGCAGTAGCAATAGGCAGGACAAAGCACTCAGTGTTTAAAGGCTGCCATTATCTGGCTACACTGAGAGCACAGAAATACCTCTGAGCCTTAGTGCTGGTTAGTGCGGATGTCAAAGCCCTACAGGTGCGATAATAGACATGAGAAGGTTGTGTAAGTCGGGGGGTTGCCTCTGAAAACAGTTTGTAGTGCTGGGGTCTGTCTCAGAAACCCAGCACGTTGTCATACTTTGACGTGTGTCTGCCCTAATCTATGAACTGGGCTCCATACTCTGCCTCCAAGGTCTGGTATCCCTGTCTTTAGTGAGTGTTTATCGTCTTTTCATTTTTATTTGACCAGGGGGCTGATGGGTGGCAGTAGTCTTAGCAATGCATGCTATCAGTTTACCTCCAGAGCACAAAGTTTCAGTGAGAACATGTGCAGGGTCCAGCTACCTTTAATGGGTTCAATTCCATGGTGACACTCAGCCCAATTGAAGAGCTCATTACCTCTTAGGGAAGTTGATATTTATACCCAGCAAAGGCAGCCTGGTACTTGTCCTAGAACTGAATTATTGAAGCAAGAAACTTAAAAAAAAAAAAAAAAAGGAGGTAGTTCTTAAGATTCTTAGAAGGTCTCAGGAGCACACACAGGAAAGGCTGCAGATTTAACAGTTGTCTCGGAAGATCTCAGTAAGTGGGATATACTAAAAATTCTAGAAAAGATGGCAGACTAGATAACCAACCTTCCACAAACATCTTGAAATTTGAAATAAATTATGTTTATTTTTAGAACCCCATATAAATCAGTTAAGTGTGTAAATAGACTTAAGAAAATAAAAGCCCTGAATTATACTAGGGCTGGAGAGTGGAAAGATCAGACAATAATAGCATGTGCCCAAAGCAGGCAGGGGAGCCCTGTGTCCATCTTGGTGAGAGGTAGCTTAATGGTCAGGAAAGTCCAGAGATAATATCCTGGGGCCCTCCATGTTAACATAAAAGCCAAACTCTAAAGGTAGACGGTCAGATCAAAGGCAAACTCAGGGGAGAAGCAGGCAAGAGGGGAAAGGAGAAAATATCTACCTCCATGGAAAAACGACAGGGGCTCTGCTCCATCTTCACTCAAGAGCCAATGAAGAGAGCCTCTGCTAGATTCAGCGGTCAAGATACCACCGAATGTATCACAAGAGGTTAGGAGGGGAAATGAGGAAAGGGGATAAAATTTGATATGTAAATAAAGAAAATATCTAATAAAAAAGAGAAATAAATAAAAGAAAGAAAACCACATGTCATCAGTATTTGAGGATAGTGGCTTTATAATAAAAGAATAAACTGAATAATTTTAAATTTGGTAATCCTGAGGAAAAACACGTTCTCTAAGATCAGTTCCAAAAGAAAATAAAATTCTGACAAACAATTATTTAAAATTTGAAGCATGTCCAAAAGTCAGCCATGAAAATGTCCTAGCTTGAAGGGGTTTATTGGTACTCAATATTCAAATTTTGTGATATTGAATTTTATAAGTTAAAAAGTACCTTTTTTATGTCTTATGAAATGATTCTAAGGAAGTGGAAAAGGAATTTTGCTATCTTACTTTATGCAGATAAGACAACCTTGAAATCCATCCCAGATAAAGACCATAGGAAAAGAGAAAATTATAGGTGTCACAAATTGATGGGAAGTGATAAATGGACCAGTATGTCAAAACAGAGAGCCCAGATGTTGACTGCAGGCCTAAGTGGAAAGATATATAATTAGTGAGCTTTTCAGTCAAGCCAGCTGGGAAGTTTGCTTATCTGTGTGGACCAAGAATAAAGGACGTCTTCCTTACTCAGTTCCCCAAATAAGTAAAAGCCAAAGACCCACACAGCACAGACATAGCTTTAAAACTTCCAGAAAACAGCACAGGAAAACTAGTTAAGACTTTGGGTTTCCTAAAGATTATTTCAAAGATGACAAAAGCCCAATACATTAAGAAAAAGATTGGGATTTTTGAAATTTTAACCATGCAAAGTTTCTATACAGCAAAGGTTATTCATAGTGACAAGTTGAGACATGTATATGTGGGTCCTTTATGTATTAATGAGTCACATTTCTTTCTTTCAATTCTGTCTCTCCCGGGAGCTAGTGGGAGCACAGTGGAGCTGGCTTGAAGCCTGGTCCAGCAGTTGCTGGTCATGTGGACATCCTAGAGGGGATCTCTCTCACCATAAGAAAGTAGGATGTAATGGTGCCTATGCATCCAGCAAGTCAGACAGCCATAACACAATCCTTTGAGCTGATAGGCACAAACCATAGCCATTTATTTTCTTAGAGGTATGGAGGTTACCAAGTCAGCAAGATCCAGAACCTGGAGAAGGCTCTCCTGGCTTTCATGTGGCTGTCTGCCTTCACAAGGACTTTAAGTAACATGGAACACACAGTGAGCTTGCCAGGTCTTTTCTTCTATGGACACTGATCTTATTGGATGAGAGCCCCAACCTTTTTATGCTTACTCATCCATGCTCTTTCATTTACAGATCTAGCCATCATGGGGACAGGTGGTCAGACTTCAACACTTGAATCTGGGCGTATAGAATATCCGTTCCGTGACCCCCTGCTTTGGGGGAGTTCTGCTATAAGTTGCATGAGTTTCTCAGTGTCAGAGAGGTCATTGTCAATATGAGGACTCAGTAAAAGATGGGTATCAACTTAAATGTTCTATTTTTAAACTTAGGACCAGCAGTGATCCATATAATAACCCTGATTTTCCTGGGTATTTTAGGAGGGCAGGGGTGGCACCAGAATTCATTCTCATTTAAGGGATGATGCAGCTTTGTTCCCTCCATCTTCAGCAAATAGCAAGAGTGGGTAGCTTCCTGAGTAGCATCAAAGAGCAACTGAGTGAGTATGCCTTTGCTCTTCCATGACAACTGAGTCTTTGCACGCTTCCACGACAGAGCAGAGAATTCCCTCCGTCTTGCATCCCTTCTAAGGAACAGCACACGCATGCCAGTTTCTGAACTGACTCCACAAACAGTTACAGAATGTCCACATCCCATAGTGAGGCCTATGGAGGTGGTCCAGGTTTCACAAGCTTTTACCATAGCTACATCCCACCCTCACAGAATTAGCTGCCTTAGATTTTAAATATTTACATCTGAGCTAACTTTTTTTAAAAGAATTGTTTATTTATTTTATGTATATGAGTACACCATTGCTCTCTTCAGACACACCAGAAGAGGGCATTGGATCCCATTACAGATGGTTGTGAGCCACCATGTGGTTGCTTGGAATTGAACTCAGGACCTCCGGAAGAGCAGTCAGTGCTCTTAACCACTGAGCCATCTCTCCAGCCCCTAGAGCTGATTTTTTAAGGGTTTCCTGGAGTAAATTGTTTTGAAAAGTCAATAATCAGTACAATAGCATGTTCCATTAGATGTTTAGGAATGAATACGCATATATTTTTTCCCCTTAGGTAAAATCCCCAAGTGTGCTCTAACCTAACTCAGCAAACTTAAGAGGGAGGGTCATTACACATGGTAAATTCCTTTACCTTCAGGAAGGTTAAAGACAGTGTGGCTTGATGGAAAGATGGAAAGAAGTCTGTCGTGTTTGTTGCTACAGTAAAGGTAGCCACAGAGGCTGGAGAGATGGCTCAGCATTAAGAGTGCTGGCTGCTCTTGCAGAGGACCTGGGCTCAAAGTCTACTCTCATAGGACAGCTCACGACCATCTGTAACTGCAGTACCAAGGGATCCGCCACCCTGTTCTGGCCTCCCTCAACACTGGGCACCGACATACACACAGGCAGAACACCCAGAAATGTTTTTTTAAAGAATTAGTAGTAGCGTACAAAAGGCTGCTGGCAGGTTCTTGAGGAGGTCAGGTTTTGTTTCCACAGTGCAGCTCGGCAGATGGGACAGCTGAGGATGCTCGTTAGCAGCTGCCAATCCCTTCCCATTGGGCTGTTGGACCTGCCCTGTTCCCAGTGGTCAATGTTGGGCTTCATGACAGTGACTTTAACAAATCAGTATGAAAACTCCCTCTGGGCCATGGGATGTCACTGAAGGAGGGTGGGTGGGCATTAGGTTTCCAGTTTATTTATAAATCTATACCTTAGGCTTACCAAAGATAAAATGGTTGAGTTTTGTTTCTAACAAATCCTAAGCTCTCAGTTGGCGGGGAGGGTATGGGTGATGTCAAGCCACTAGTCCCTTCATGGGGTTGACTTCAGTTAGTAGTGACATTAATGGCTTCTCTTCTTAAATGTCGGCCATGGATTTAGAAGTTTTGACAAGAAGTCTTATCCCATTAGGGGGAAGGCCCAGACCTTCCAGGCTGCTTTCTGCTGTTAGCGCTGTGCATTTGTGTAGAGGCAACCCCCATGTCCCATGCACAGAAACAACAACAAATCATTCAAGAAATCAAAACGACATGATTCTTAAGGGCAAGCACTACCTACTTAACATGAGCGGGCGTCCTTCATGAATTACCCATGAGCCACCCTCCCGGACGTGCGGACGTGCGTCTGTTTACACAGGCTTGCTGCCGACTCATTAAGTGGGTGCTGGGACCTGCTTCCACCCTTTCCTACCCTCAAGCACTCAGCATTAAGGGGCTTTAATTGCCTCTGCTGGAGCCACCGGGAGGCCTCCCCTGTCGACACACCTGGCATAGAAGATGGAGATGCTCCACTCTTCTCCAGTGGGGACCCAGGCACATCTGCCAGGACCTGTCATTATCTGAGATTCCTGTGTCACTATCATGCATCCTCTTTCAGCCGGTGTGTCTGAGAAGGGACTCTTGTCAGTTTCCCTGGCACCTGCCAACGGCTGCGCAGCTGGCAGTTAAATGACACCAGGATGTGCCGTGATTGTCTTCCCTGCTTAATGAACCCACCTGAGGGACAGTTAGTGTCTTAGCCAGCCTCCTGTTTCCCAGGCATCCCCATTTACATTGTTTGTGTGGAG
>NW_022196896.1:131388391-131391659 GCF_008632895.1 Mastomys coucha | reverse complement strand
AAAAAAAAAAACAAAACAAACCCGCTGCCACGGTGCTGAACTAGTCCATCTGCCAGAAGTCTCATGACCAAGTCTGCAGGACTCCCAGGGGAGATTTTTGCACCGGTAATTTAAGCTAATGATTTCTAAACATATTTAGTCAGTTTTATGAAGACCTCATTAGAATGTGACTGTTTATTAAAAATCCAAATGAGGTCTCACAGTGATTTAGGGAAATTCTTGTTGAGTCACTGAATAGTTGTAGTAACAGATGACAAAATGTCTGAGAACTAAGGAAAGCAGGAAACACAGATGTTAACTTCTGTCATAAATGAAGAGAGGAGGAGGCACCAGAAAGAATTTCATCTGCCTAAAGAGGCCGACCTCAAATTCCTTCCATAGTATTTCTCCCTGAAAGACTAAGAAATAAAAAAATGTTTAATACAAACACTGGATGTCAGAATTAGCTTACTAATAGAGAGGATAGTTTTAAAATCCAGGTGCTCATGTTCCATAGGAAAAAAGAACATCCAGTTTCCATCAGTAGCCTCCAAGCCCAGGATCAGTGGAGTTCTTCCCAATGTGTAGGCGTAACTCACTCACTCACAAGGACAGCCCTTACTTGTACATCATGGCGAGGCCCTTTCACTACACACACTTGACTTGTTGGGACACACAGATCCATCTTATCTGTGAGAAGAGAGAATGTTTTCCCGTGCACTCCTGGCTTCCTCTCTGAAGCTCTCGCTGTTCCTTTCCACACATTATTTTTTAATGACCACATTACTTTTTATTGAAAAAGTCTGTTTCATACAATACATTCTGATAACGCTTTCCCCTTTTCCAACCCAGATCCTTCTACCCTCTCCACCCACTCTGCCCTTTCTTCTTTGAACAGGTAGACAAAACACACAAACAAAAAGCAAAGGGAAAAATATGAGAAACACACACACACCAAGCAACAACAACAACACAAAACTGGGAATCATAATCTACAAGCAGAAGATCAATAAGACAAAAAAAAAAAAAGGTATCCAAACAAAGCAACATGAGACAAAAAGTCTACAAAAACATCATTGAGTCCACTTGGGTTTGGCCACCTAATGCTGGTGTGGTATGTGTTTAATATTACACCCAGTGAGACTTCACTGGAGAAAACTAAATTTCCCTTTGCATTTGACGGCCAATTGCAGAAACGTTTTCACTGGGGATAGGAATATGTGTCTCTTTCCCCCTCTCAGCCCTGACACCATCTGGCTGGAACCTGTGCAGGACTTGTGTGCCCTGCCACAGTTCCCGTGAGTTCAGATGTGCATCAGCCCTGTTGTGTCTGAAAGACGTTGTTTTCTCGGAACCATCCATCACCTCTGGTTCTTAAAATCTACCCACCCCCCTCTTCGGCACAGATCCCTGAGCTCCGGGGGGTGGTACTTGAAGATGTCCCATTTAAGACTGAGTGCTCCAAAGTTTCTCACTCCCTGCACATTGCCCAGTTGTGGGGGCTCCATGTCCATTCCCATCTACTGCAAGAAGCGGCTTCTCTAATGATGGCAGAGCAAGACACTGGTTTAGGAGATGAGTAGAATGTCACTAGGAGTCATTTCATTGCTATGTTCCTCAACAGTGGTATTTGGTTTCCTCTAGGCCCATGGCCTAGCCACACTCAGGTTCTTGGCTGCCCAACGAGTGTCAGGCATGGTTCCATCTCATGAAATCGGCCTTAAATCCAATCAGAGGGTAATTGGTTACCCCCTCATTGAGCCACCATTGCACCAGAATACCATGCATTCAGGTCGGTGTTGTAGATCATGGCATTTATAGCTGGGATGATAGCTACCTTTCTTCTTAGGTAGTATGCCAAGTACCTTCCGGTAAGCCTTGGTCAGTAAATGCCAGTCTGTAGGGCTGAAGGCTATCGGTAGGCACCAGATCAACTTCTCCATGTTCAGTGAGATGTTTAAGTGTGAAGAACAGGGCTTAACCACAGTTTATAGACAGCAACCATTGTTGGTGAAATATTTTATCTCAATCCAGGGTTTCTACCCTGCCTTGACCATTTAGTTCCCAGATAAAAGATACACACAACCTTAGTCAACACAAGAGCTGGGCAGATATCTGTCCTCTATGCTACTATGTCTATTTTCCAGCCAATAGACCCATTATATAATTTGCCATGTTTAGTCTGGGCTGCTCTAAACTCCAAATAGCCAACCCATATGACCATTATTTTAAGATTCTTACCCCATGGCACCTTCTCCTCTCTTCACCTTCTTTTTTCCCCTTCTTGTGGTTCTCTACAACCCCAAGTCCCCAAGCCCTTGAACCCTAAACCCTGCCTATATCTTTTCTGCCCAACTATTGACTGTCAGAATCTTTATTCACCAATCAGGGATAACTTGGAGGACATGGTCACATAGCATCACTTGGGTCTACATACAGTCTCTGGGAGCAACCAGTGTCTAGCATAGCAAAAGTCAAACCTCAACACACCATTTTTAAATGGTTTTTGTGACCTGAATGATTACAGTCTTAGCCTTTGATTAATCTATGTTCTTTCAATGAATATCCATCTCTGTTTATACCTACCACAAACATTTCACCTATCGCATGACTGAACCAAACTCAAGTCTTGATAGCTGAATTTCTCACAGCTCACTGACCATCTCCACCAAATAAAACACCTCAGTCTAAGTATGATTTCAGTCTGATTGCCGCTCACTCTGGCATTTTATCCTATCATTCAATACTAAAAACAAACTTTGTTTTGTACTTACTCAAGTTCAATGCCAAGCCATTTAAATAGAGATATGAATGGTTCATTTGCCTTCTGTCTTCATGGCACCACCACAGTAGCTTCAAAACACAATCTTTCACAGTAGCCATGGCAGCAACACACTTCTGGGCCATCCCAGCACATGGCATGTTCCACTCCCGGGTCTAATTGACTGCTATAGTTTTGTTTTGTTTTGTTTTGGTGTTGTTCATTTTTAATTTAAAAAAAATGGCTCTTAACCTTCTGCATCTACTCAAAACCCCTTAGGGATTTCTCTTTACACTGAATAGAGCGTAAATGAGCTTATCTTGTTCTCTATGCCTGTTTCAATATGGCCTCCGACTCACACAGCCACCCTTAGCCCTTAGCCATACCTAATTCTGGTTCAGATCTAGAGTGTCCCCAAGGCTCGAGTGTTGAAAGCTCACTACTCTCCAGGGTGGCACAGTTGGAACTCGGTGGAAGTCTGAAGAAGTAGGGACCTACTGAGAAATCCTCTAGTTATCGAAGACGTGT
>NW_022196896.1:131377372-131386121 GCF_008632895.1 Mastomys coucha | reverse complement strand
ACTCGGTGGAAGTCTGAAGAAGTAGGGACCTACTGAGAAATCCTCTAGTTATCGAAGACGTGTCCTTGAGGAACTGTTAGGACCATGGCCCTTTCTTCTCTTCCCTTTGCTTCCATACCATGGGCTGACTGGGCTTCTTCTACACATATGGCTGCCATGATGGCCTGCCTCAGTAGAGTTCTGAGACAATCAAGACAACTGATCATCACCTGAAACCTCCAAACTGCAAGCCAAAATAAGCCCTTTCCTTGTAAGTCAGGTGTATTTTGTTATAGTATTTAAATATACACAATCACACACCCGTAGGCACACACACATATACACACACTCCAAACATTTGCTACTTGCTAAATATGCCTCACACAAGAAAAACCTTTGACTGTAATGGAAATGGAAATTTCTGTTTGTACTGTCCCACCCAGATGCCCCACTGGAATGGAATACTGAGTTCTGAGTTCTTAAAATATCACTAGTGTAAACAAGAAATTTAATTTGTAGTGAATTTATATTAATTCAGATTCCAATAACCATATGTGACTAGTAGCTTTCTTTTGGACTATGATGAGATCTTTCTTTCCTCTGCCTGCTTAAATATGATGCTTCTTTTATTAATAACTTATTATTGTACCCTTACTAGGAGAGAAACAACAAAAGGGTGATTGGAGTCTGCCTGTGTAGCCCATGCCAGCCTTAAGCACACAGTTCTCCTGCCTCACCCTCCCATGTACTGTGATTATGAGCAGGGAGCTTTTCATGACTCTTTAGTGCCTATTCTATCTCCCCCACTGTCATCCTCCTTCATGTCACTCACTGTTCTGTCCCAGAGTGTGACTTTTAGCTCATCCTTTTCTAGTTTACAGTAAATAAAGAGTCTCCTAGATCCCATCACAATACCTTTAGAATTCAAAACTCCTCATCCATAAAGAAACACAGAATAGCACACAAGCGTCTATTTTGCTGGATTAACATGAGGATCAATATATGAGATGAATACCTATTGGTCCTTTCCCCAGGACCACAAGCTGGCCTTCTCAGTCCTTCCTTTACAAACCACCCACTGGTCCTTCCACTGAGGCCCATGACAACAACAAGTCAGAGAGCCTCCCCAGACCACGGCAGCAGAGAGAGCATCTCTACGCCCAGGATAGTACAGTCAATTCCTTTCTCCCAATTACAGGACCACAGCAGCAGAGAGAGCATCTCTATGCCCAGCATAGTAGAGTCGATTCCTTTCTCCTGATTACAGGGATTATAAGTTATCTGCTTCTGCTTCTATGAATATTTGTTCTTCATACCCCAAATTATCATAAGTTTAGCAGAAGCCTAAGGGTGAGAGAGGGGTTCAGCAGTGTCCTCTGACTATAGAAGCACGGCTATGCTCCAAGTCAGCTCCCACAAAACACTCACCGGGGACGAAGACACCCAGTGCTACAGAGCCGTTCTGTGAACAGCAAGTGAGAGACTTGTTTGCCTCCATGAAAATACAGAATATATGAAAAATAAGTCCCTGGTCACACCCCTGAGCTTTGAGGCTTTTCTCTACCTAAAGAACTCAGTTCCCTTTTGAGAATCTAAAATATCACAGAATATCAGCAAAGAGGACAAATTCATCTAATTCACAAATTAATCTAAGGCCAGGCCTGCTAACCCTTCTTAGTTTGTACTTAATTGGTCATTTAATGATACACTTACTGAATCCATAGCACCAAGAAGTAGAAAGATATTTATAATTCCCTCATCTTCATAGCACATCAGATGTATTAGAAAACCAAGTATAACAAACAATTAACTGTGATAGACTTAAGTCAGAATGTGATGGCGCCAATGAGATAGGTTCTGCCTATGGAATCCGGGACTTGGAGATGGCCTCGAGAGTCTGAACCCTCCCAGGAGTAATGACTTTCGTTGGCAAGAATGGGACACAAATCATTTTGGCAAAACAAAGAAAGCCATCGAGAGGAGAGTTGGTGGCAGGGAGAGAAGCCATGGCCTGGCACATCTGTCTTAGAGTGGATGGGGACTCTGATCCTGGAATCTAGTTCAGAGCTGCTTGAAAGGGGTCTGTAATGGAGAGAGGTTAAAAAGGAGAATGTCTGTCTTACTAGAAGCCATTGAGGAAGTAAATCAGTTGTTCTGGTTAGCACTGAGGAAACACAGTTCCGACTTTGACACAGTAGAGTACACCTGCTGTCCTGGCTACTCAGGCAGGACGATCCATGACCAGCCAGGATGACATAGCCAGGAAGAAGGTGATAAGGGAGGGAGGAAGACAAGGAAAACAGTGGCTGTGGTGATCACTGACAAGAGGCTAGAGAGGATCCGTGGGCTCTTCACTAGAGAGCAGGCTCAGCAAGAAGCGGGTATGGCTAGTGATAGCGTGTTTATGGGGGATCACAGTCTGGATGTTTTGGGGAATGGGTACCTTTAAGGAAAGATGAGAACTTGGAGATGAGCCTGGGACTCTGGCTTCGTGACTTGGACAGTTAATATGAGGGCTATTAACCAAGTACCTAGCAAATCCCTTCCTGTCTCACCCTATCCTCAGAGAAAGGGCTGAGGGCTAAGGAAAGGGCTGGAGACTAAGAAAAGGGCTGAGGATTGAGGAGAGGGCTGAGGATTAAGGAGAGGACTGAGGACTAAGGAGAGGACTGAGGACTAAGGAGAGGACTGAGGACTAAGGAGAGGGCTGAGGATTAAGGAGAGGGCTGAGGATTAAGGAGAGGGCTGAGGACTAAGGAGAGAGCTGAAGACTAAGGAAAGGGCTGAGGATTGAGGAGAGGGCTGGAGACTAAGGAGAGGGCTGAGGACTAAGGAGAGGACTGAGGACTAAGGAGAGGGCTGAGGACTAAGGAGAGGGCTGAGGATTAAGGAAAGGGCTGAGGACTAAGGAGAGGGCTGAGGATTAAGGAGGGGGCTGAAGGGCTGTTTAATATGTGGAGTTTGAGAAGCTGATTGAGGACGTCTCAGGAAAGAGGTGAACTGAAGATACTGCAAAATCTGAGATCTCCTTTTCATTTGCCACCATCGGCTGTTCCTTCTCTACCTTAAGCTCTGAGCTAGACATGAATGTCAAGATGAGAAGACGAGGCACAATCTAAGAAATGTCAAAACAATGATTATACTAATTAGTACACGCGTGAACAGGTGGGTGGCTGTGCTCAGTGATAAGATGGTATATTAGTCTGTGTTTCATTACTATCATAAAGTGCCTGGGGAATCTACCTTACAAAGCAAAGAGGCCGATTAAACTCCACAGCTCTGGAGTCTAATCATCTCAACAACACTGTTCAGGGTCTCTCAAGGCCCCCTGGGCTTCGCCACATCACGGAGGGAAGCACTAAGAGTCTCTCCCTGATTCATTCTAAAGCCACTAGAATTCAAACACAATATCTACCCCAAAGACATAATTCATACTGATTACATCTCAGAGATTCTGTCTCTAAGACCCTTAGTGGTATTCACTCACTGTCCGTGTAATACTGTTAGCATAAGACGTTGGGGATTAAATCCAGCATGCCTGGAAAGGGAGCTGTGTTTGAGTGATAGCATTTAGCATAAGCAGAAATGGGAATATGGAAAGAAGCCATTGGAGACAGCAAATAAAAATACAAGAAAAGAAAGAAATGACAAAAGTAAATCACAGGCAAAATGAGAGCTTGCTCCAGTGATCAAGCATAGGCTATGTAGAGATGGTATAGACAGTCACAGCAGGCTGAGGCTGCAAAGGTAAATTGTGTCCTTGGGCACTGGTAGCATGATTAAACTCAGTAACAATGGTTTCACAGAGTGATGTGTGATGCACACAAGGGAGCAGCAGGGGTGGGGCTCATCTGGACCTGAAACTAAGGCTGCAAGCAAGCAATGTTCCTGGAGCATGCAGTGCCTGCACTTAGTGGGACAGCACATATCCAAAAACAGGGAGATGGGAGTTGGGGGCACAGACAACCAGGACACGAAGCAGGCACGCTGTAGACATGTTCCATGTTGACAGAGAAGGCTGAGGCTTTGCCATAGAGAGCTAAATGTGCGCTTCTAGAATGGAGTTTCAACAGCTTGCTATCAGAGGCCCCAAAGGTTCTCCTGAGGAAGGACCATGAACAGGGGGCACATTGGAGATTATGCAAAGACAGCCACTTAAAACCAGAAAAAACAGCCAAGAACCTGTCAAGGGAGTATCCCCAGGCTACCCCTCCCTCTCTTCAGAGGAAGGCCTATAAGGGTTGTTAGGCCCTGTGCTATAGAGATCAGTTCTAGCTAATTAGAGTCAAAGGGGGATTTATTGGAAGGATCCCAGGATCCCTAAGTGCTAATGTGGAAAATGAAGCTTGCAGACAGACAGGAATAAATACAGCAAATCCAGAGGGTAAGGAGCCAGACAGTGTGGTGGGATGCCTGCTACACAAAGATGGTGAACCCTGTTCCTCCTCTATGCTCAAGATTCCAAAGACGGAGTAGAGCATCCAGATCCCAAGGGTTGGTTCATGTACCTTCCCTGTGCCTCGGGAGAAGCTCTCCGCCCTGGCGGAGGAGTGTAAGACGCTTGCCAGTGTCTGGACAAATCCAAATGTAGAGACAGAACTGAGGCAAAAAGTGGTTCCTGGCTAGAAATCTCACCTCCTGCCCCCTAGAGGCCTCCTTCCTCCAGCTAGGGCCCTCCTCCCGGGATTCAGCAACTCCCAAAACATAGCTGCTAGCTGGGGACCAAGTCAGTCAAACACATGAGCCTGTGGGAAACACTTTATATCCAAACCCTATCAAGTGGGGTGTGATTGCAGGTCCAAAGTCAAAAGCATTTGAGCTCGAGTTTCATAGCCTTGAAGAGAAAGGAAATTAACCAGTTCTCAAATCCTGAGCTTACATGAAGATGTGCTGATACTGGTTGTCCCACTCTGACTAAGAAGACCCACTTAGAATAACAAACACTTCTGGGTTCTATCCACAGGACTCCACAGCTCTCACCAAAGCTCTCCTGGTACCAGCTAGGAGGGAAAGTCTGGGGGCTAGACTCTTAAGAGAAAACAGTTCATCCAAAGACCTAACAAGAGGAGAGGCGGCCACCCCACTCTTCCCACACTTTACATGGGAATTGAGGGGAAGACCCGGCCTGGAATGTTGCGGTATGACTGACTATTGTCTCAGTGAGCCAAGCTTTGCCATGGTGGAGCTTTCTTTGCTCAGAGGTCCAAAGCCTCAGGGCTGCTTCCAGATACAGGAGGAAGGGGTTCCAGAGAGAGAGAGAGAGAGAGAGAGAGAGAGAGAGCACTGAGCCTTGGGGGACTTCCTGGCAGCTTACTGAGGAGCTCCACATGCGCACACATACCCCATGGAGACCTGGGCATCAGGAAGAAGGCCATTCCCATGCACAAAAATAGGGGTGGATTTTCTTTTTAATCTAAAATGTATAATTCTTGGAGAATTGTCACCCATGTCCCATAGGCCCAGTTGGAGCAAGAAAGCTGAGTACTTGAAAGGCAAACCTTAGAGAAAGGGGGATGGAGAGACTGGCTTGGCTCTAAAGCTTCCTGTGACTAGGAACTCCTGACTGACTGCTAAGTGGGCAGTTTTGAGATGTGTGAAAAAAGAAGAAACATACTCAGGGGCAGAACAAAGAGGAAACCATAAAGCTTTCCTCGGATCTAACCAAAGCCTTACTAAAACACTACATTTTATAACCTCAAATCATAAAACTTGACAATATACTACTTATCTGGAGTTTTAATCCTAGCTTTTATAAATGTTACTCTGATATAGCTCTCTCAAATAAACGTACGCAAAAATAACCTGTTTACACTTCTGAGGACACACAACTTGCAACTTCTCAGGGCATGACAAAAAGTTCTTCATCAATATGTGCATATGCACACACATGCACACATGCATACAAGTGAACATAGGCATGCACACAAACACATGCACATACAAACCCTGACACCAGTTTCAGACTCTTTACGTTACAGACTGCTGCTGTCTGCTCTGCATGAAGGCCACAGTACCGCTCTTCTGAATTCTATATGAGCTGAAGAGAGCACTAATGAATTTCCTGTAGGGAAGACAGGATCAGTCTCATGTCATCACCTCCTGCCTCCTGTGCTTACTACTGTTAGAATCCTAAGCTCCTGAAAGCCGCTGCTCATGTCCCCTGCTGGGCCTTCTCCCTGACACACATGACACTAGTCACCATGCAGGAACAGTGACAATTCAGATCACATAGATGACATGTATAACTCTAATGGGGCTGAAAGAGTCCCATAGTGCTGTGTGTATTTGTTACATGCATGTGTCCATGTGGGTGTGTACATGTGTATGCGTGGCTGGCCAGAGGTCAATGTCAGGCATCTTCCCTGATTGCTCGCTCCCCGTCTTATTTTTGAGACAGGGTCACCCACTGAACTCTATAATTCATTGATTTAGCTAGCCCGTCTCTCTAGGCAACAACCCTCAACCCAACATGTTACTACACAGCAGTAACATGCCTTCATGTGCAGCTTTTCTGTGGATGCTAGAAATCTGAACTCGGGCTTTCATGCTTGTTCATTACTGGTGAACTATCTCTGCAGAACCTAACCTGGTAGCTTACCTTTTCCTCTCCTGTGCTTAAATATGCTTGTGTGCACAGATGGGTTCTCCTTGTGTCACAGCTGCCTGCAGCACTCCCAATCCTGTGGCCTGTGAGCCTAGGCTATAGGCCAGGTCAGAAGACGGCCTAGGTGAGCAGCAGCCCCTACGGTCTATGTTCACGTGGTCACACAATGATAAAGTCATCTAACAGGTTTCTCACACGCCCCCCCCCCATCCCCATATTTAAGTAACAGCTCTAGCGGGTGACCTCTGACCTGCTGTGGGCCAAGAAATAGAAGAGACAAACGTTTTAGACATTTACAATCCAATTATGGACGGTGGTATTACACGAAGCTGTGCAAAAGATGCCCCCCCGCCAGCCATAGGCATCTACGAGAAGGGCCAAGTGATTTCTTCCTGAATCTAAAAGACGGGGCACAGTGAAAGAAGTCAGAGCTGCTTGGGGGAGTGTAAGCTAGCATGAAAAGCACACTTCATGCAGGGGTGCTTCCATTCACCACTTCTTCCCCTGGACCTTGGCATACCCTGCGTTTAAAGTCACACATGTGCATACAGCAGGCGCCTTGACCACGTGAGCGAAGGTCACTGACGCTGTATTAGACCTGACAGAAATACAACTGCATTTAGCCCACCCGGTTAACCCTTGGTGTTCAGTTCTCGGCAGTTCAGCCTAACCACTTAATGTCCCTTTAAAAAGGGAGAGAGTTTTTTTTTCTCAAATACCAACTTCAGAGATGCTTCCCAAATTGTTCTCCTGCGCCTGACACCTCTTTGCCAGCCATCTCTTACACCACGGTGGCAGGATATTGCAGATCAAAGCACATCTGCATGTCTGAATAGCAAGTGTTTACCATTATTCAGGTCTGAGCAGGCTGAATACAGACTGGCTCTTTGACAACCTCTTGCTTAGTCATGGAGTCACTGGCTCCTTGTCGACTTGCCCTCTGACGGGCCAGGCTGTGTCCTGTCCTGGCTGGCTGTGCCATCTCTCCCTTTGTCTTCTCTTGTTGCTGAGATACACGGTCCTCTGCCTCTGTGACTGTGAAGTGCCTGGAAGGTTATCAGTGTTACACAGACAGCAGATGGACACAGGTTCCCAGGACAAATGCATCCCAGGAGCTTTTATCACCAACCCCAATCCCACTAGTACCTGCCCAGGCACAGCTGTAGATTCTTAACACCATCACTGCACATAGTCAAGGAAAATGGCCGCCGCGCTCCTGCTCTCATGAGCACGCTTTGGGCAACGCCCAGCCTTGAACAGTCTTGACAAGTAGTAAATGGTGTGCTCACTCCAAGGCAAGATCCTTTTTTTTCTTTTTCTCTTACCACCTCTGCTTATCTAATCTTCTGAGCCCCTGGCCCTGCTTTTCTCCTAAGGCTTAGGGTTATCTGGCCAAGTAAATACACGAGTAAGCCGAGTAAGCCAGAGCCACCTGGGAGGATCGGACCAGAGAAGCAGAAGTGCACGGTGAACAGCTTGATGGTCTTTCTATAACAAAGTGGCAAGACAACAGTATTTTGAGGTCCCCTGTTTATAGAACAAATAAGTCAGTAATTCAGTAGGCTTCGGGCAGAAAGAATTCATTACCTTAGGACTTTTCTCTGGCAGGATCTGCCCTATGTATCAGACTAGGCAGACGCTTGTGGTTCAAGCTACTGCCCTGGTTCTCTGCCACCCAGTTTTTAGTCATGCCATTGCCATAAAATCCACGCTGCCCCCTTCTACCAGACAGAAGGAATATAGTTCTTCCCAGCCTTACAGACCTTTAAACCTCAGGATCAAGCAGGGTGCATTGGAGTGGCATTATTTAAGCACCTCGGGCATTGCTGGTGCCCTGGCTACGTTAGTCATGAGGGGAGGAAACAATTAGATGCCAGGATTTCAGTGGATTATTTACTGGGTATAATAGGCACAGAAAAGACCAGGATAGTGATTTGGTTGGAACTCTATCTGCAAAGAGGCTGAAGAGCCAGGAAAGTCGTTACTACAGGCCCAGATGCTGGATTAATACCTATGAGCTTTGGGCTGCCTGCTTTGCAGAAAGAGAAGTATATAAAGCCGCAATGCCTTTCCCTCCATCCTCTCTTTTTCCGCATGAGCAGGCAAACCCTGCCCCTCATTCATGTAAGGCAAGATCAGCTACTGACCCTCTTCTCTCTCTCTCTC
>NW_022196896.1:131366363-131377362 GCF_008632895.1 Mastomys coucha | reverse complement strand
TCTCTCTCTCTCTCTCTCTCTCTCTCTCTCTCTCCTCTTTTTCAAGACAAGATCTTGCCGTGTTGCTCTATAGCCTAAGTTGTCTTTGACACTCACAGTCTTCCTGCATCAGCCTTCGAAGTTCTAGGATTACACACCTTTACCGCCAGACCTAGCCAGGTCTTTCTATGCTACCGAATAAGAGCATGTTCCTTAACTCACTACTGCACCCTTTCTGATGTTGTACGGTCCAAAACCAACAATGAACTCAGAGACATTTTAATCTGTTCAAACATTGAGTCATGTACTTCCCATTCTTAGGAAGCTCATATAATCATTAGTCAAGAATTACAAGCTGCACATTTCTGTCACCATGTTCTTCCCGTTCCACCAGGGATGTTTAGCACAGATTGTCACAACTTAAAGAGAGGGCATTGGAGCAGCTTGACCAGGCCTTGGGTAGGATCTAGCTTTCTGCCTTTACACTGAAAGTTATTTGCCTCCCTTGAGAGATTCCCTGGAGCAACTATCCACCTCAGAATACTCCAGAATTCCTTCAAGATTAAGACTTCTGGCATTAGAGTTCACTCATCTGAGCCCTAGCATAGACTATGAATAATAATGTTACAGTATGTGGGGCCTGTGGAGCTCTACACTGGGAGAAGCCCCTCTTCTATCACAGAGATATTGCCCTGATGGAAGCCAGCAGCACCATAGTGACCACCACCAGTCCGTGGACATTCACATGGTAGCCCACCACACCACCAATCCATGGACATTCACATGGCAGCCCACCACACCACCAGTCCATGGACATTCACGTGGCTGCCCACCACACCACCAGTCCATGGACATTCACGTGGCAGTCCACCACACCACCAGTCCGTGGACATTCACGTGACTGCCCACCACACCACCGGTCCATGGACATTCATGAAGCAGCCCATACAGAGGGTCTTAAGATCCTCAGTGTCTATAAAATAAATATGACTGTTGTTCCATTTCCTCAATAGCAGATAAAGCTTCCAGACATATAGTTACTAAATGTCTACCCACGTCTCAACTCCAGAGGCTCCACATCTGTTATCCATGCCTCTCAAAGAACCAACTCTAGAAGTATTTAATTGGGTCACTCTAGGACCTGGGATAACTTTAACAACGAAATGTCTAGTGTGCTATTTTTCAAGACAGAAAACATATCCAGGGTGGTTTCCTGACTCATACAATGTCATGTGGCCATCCTACAATTCAGCTAGAGTAAGTCCCAAGCCCCAGTGCCTGCCTGCTGCATAGGGCTCTTTTCCTATGCACACTGTGAAAGAGTTAAATATTTATTTTTAAGAGGCTCTAAAAATTACTCTTTTATCTATTAACCTTACAAGTTAAATCTACTTAGGAGGGATTGCATATACGTGTATGGATGAGTGTGTGTGAATGTGTGTGTGTGTGTGTGTGTGTGTGTGTGTGTGTGTGTGTGTACATACACACATTGGGGTGGTGTATGTGAAAGTCCCTGATCTCACTCAGCACCTTTGAATTGTATTCTTGAGCCAGTTACACCAGGCCTGATGCTGCTGGCTCCTGTTCACAGTAGAATGATGCAAAGGAGGCCCCAGTGACAGCTGCCTGAGCCCTCACTCACCATACACTAAAGCTGTTCCTACCCGCCCCCCTTAGCCTCACAGCTACTGCATGCTCCTTGCACTCAATAGTTCTCCCAGGCATGGAAGCCGGCTTGACTGCTGCTGCCTCAGGACACTGATGGCACAAATGTGCAAAGGAACCAGGCCACTATAAAATGCTGGGACTACAGCAATGCGCCCCTGCATCCCGCTCTTCTCAAATGCACACTTTTTATCCCAGCACCATCAGAAACAGCTCACCATCCTGAGCTAGGACTGTGACTGTGCCATCAAAGGTCCCCACTTCCCAGGCCTATCCAACAAAGACTTGAAGACTGAAGATGGGCTTCCTGGACATGTCTTCTGCCAACTTTCCCCACCTACACTACCTGTCCCTCCACACCCACCTCTGGAAACAACACCCTTTCTTGCTGGGTGCACTAATAGTGTAGTCTACCCTGGGAAGGTTTAGATTTCTTCCCTTGGAATTAACACTTATCTTCTGATCTCCCATTGTTGTTTCATTTAGAGATTTTTAGCAAACATTCAATTGTACAAGCCTTATTCTAAATATATTACAAAAATGATATTCATAGCAACATTTTTTATTATGCTCCTTCTACAGATAGAGAAATGAAACCTCCAAGAGGTTAAATAATTTGCCCAACATCACAGCTAGTAAATGAAGCTTGGCCTTTAACCCAAAGTGACGAAATCCCCAAGGGGAAAGTGCTTTTGATCCGTGAGCTTGCCTTGGGATCTGCCTCAAGTTAGATTTGCTGATTGTACATGTCTTCTCATGAATGTTACCATCATAACTCATCCCTCTGTATTCACAGAAAGACATAGCTAGAATTCTGCTTGTCACTGTCCAAAAAGCAAACAGAATGATCTAAAAATGACATGTCCTAAGCTAAAACATGAGCTAAGAGCTTTGCCACATTGGGGCCACAAAGTTGAAATGCTAATCTTGAAAGCCTTTGCACCTACCCGTCAATTAGTTCAAGTTAGATATTTGTAAAATGTGGATAGTAATCTAGACTCTGCAGAATTAATGTACAGGGGCATTCTCTGCCATCCTCTGCCATCTTCATATAAGGAACTAGAAGGATAGAGACCAGCTGGGACCCTTGTAAATTGTTTCTCCCTCATGCAAACCAGTTTAGGGCTCTCGTATGGAAGCCACAGTGACCTTGCAAATGAGGGTTTGCCAACTGTCTTTTAACTCCAGCTATTTGTTTTAGGTTGCCTTCCCAGAACACAGACACTTTTTCCTAGTTCCAATTTAGGAGTTAGGAGCATTTCATCCACCACACGATCTAGTTTCCACCAGCACATAGAGAAAGAGCCAGAACAGGCCTATGACTTGCACAAGGTCATGAATCTAAAATATGACCTCACTAAGGTGATGACAATGTACAGAGATTTACTATGAGCCACCCCAGGACAGCCCCTCACTAATGAACTTTGGAGCCTGAGCTTCTATGCTAAGAGTGCTGCTACTGCTCAGAGGTGTCTACAGTGCTTCTTCAAGGTCTAGTCAGAGTGTGTGACATGTTTTTACTGAGCTTGGTGATGGTAAGCTCCCTCCTGGGCCAGAGCTTGAACTGGGGGAATTGCTAAATGCCAAAGCCCCCTTTCTTGAACAGTCATGTAACAAAGCAGTCGGAACGGGAGTGCTTCTTAAAAGCCTACTAAAGCTAGCTTGTGCCACTCTGGATCCATATTCAACTGAACAAATTACAAGAGAAGAGCCAGATAGAAAACTGGAAGCTGTGAGCTAGGCCATGAAGACTACACAGAAGCCTAGGGATGAAAAGGAATTTCTTTATGTTATGAAGTTCTTCCCCCAAATTAAAGCCCTATATGCACTCCTCGGGAACACTTGATTTACTGTCCATTCTTGAAGTCTTCAAGTGCCCCACTACCCAGTGGCCATGTGAATCAGGTCTGGAAGGAAGAAGCCAGCCCAGGTCCCATATATATGTTTCAGTATATGTGAAATGTTTTAGGATGAGAGGTGATCAAAGGAGGCTTACATATATATGTCTATAGCATAGCCATCATCCTAGCTGGGCCTAGTGGCTCCTGCCTGTAACCCCAGCACTCAGGAGCATGGTGAGTTTGAGGACAGCCTGAACCACATGTCAGATTCTAAAACAATCTGGACTAGATCGCATGACCTTGCCTCAAATAAGAGAAGGGAGAGAAAGAAGAAGGCAAGAGAGATCTTACGTTATGCCTGACAAACTGCTGGGAGGAGACGTTAGCAGCTTTTTCTATGGGAAAAGTCAACAGTGGCTTCAGAATACACTCTGCTCCTTCCCCTCCCCTCCTCTTCCGCCTCACCTAGACAGGGTAGCTAAAACCACTTTAGACTTCTTCTTTGTACCTGCTCCCGAAGCCAAAAGCCTAAGGAAGCCAAGTGCTGCTTCAGGTCTACCCTCCCCCACAGCTTGACTAGGGGCCTGGTCCACCCAGGGAGGTCATCATCTGCCTTAGCCCTGGCTTCTACATGGAAGTGAGTAGGATCAGAGAGACCAGCCTGGGCCATGCACACCGTTTTCCTCCCTAGCTTCCGTGTGAGGATAGGACTCTGAGAACGTTGCACCCAAGCCAGGAAGGGCTCTCTGTATGGAAGCTGCAGTGACCTTGCAAATGGGTGTGCACACTGTCTTTGTGACTCAAGTGGTTTGCTTTAAATTGCCTCCAGAGAATACAGAAACTTTTTCCCTAATTCCCGTCGGGAGTACATCCAAGCCATACAGTAGGAGACTGGGCAGGCCAGCCTTCCTCCTCTGCGTCATCATCTTGTTTCTGGGAAGAATAGTGTATAGGAAAGAGTAGAAGGAGCTCACGTGCTTCCCCTCGTTTCCCTCCACCATAAGCCACAGCTGTCACTGTCAGACCTCTCTGCTCCTCTTCCTAAACATCCTGCTTCATCTTACTGTGCTCCACAAACTCCAATTGTCACCTAGGGTCCTGAGCTTAAACTCATCACTTACGTAGGATTAGCATTTTTGAGGTCTTACAGTCACCTGGAAACTTGGCTAGATCTGTTTATTGCATCGTGTCTAGTGATTTCCAGACTCATCTGCACTTGGGATCACATGGGAAGCTTCTGGAAATTACAGTTGCCTCTGTCCCAGCACAGAAATCGAGAGAGAGCCTGGAATGTGGCCTGGGCTCTAGGCTTTCTTTAAATACAGCTTCCACCGATTCTAATGTGTTGGCAAATTTAGAACCGCTAACCTCATCCTAAGGCATGTTGGGTAAGAATCCTCATCATCCCACCTTGACAGATGCAGAACCTGAGGTTGCATAAGCAAGACCTTCTTCCAACTTGTATCAGCCAGGTTCCAATGTCTGGCTGGGCTGCAGAAGTTCCTCTGGCCAGTATGGGCTACAGGCCAGGGAGCTTGTTGACCGAACCAATTCTTCAGACCCTGGGATTTTGTGTTTAGAATCGCCACAAGGAGTTCTGATATGTGCTAGAGTTTAGAGCTCTTAGGGTAACCATGTCAGGATGCACTCAAGGTCAAGATAAGGTACTCCCAGGCTCGGGGGAAGTCGCTCTACCCACAGTGATGTTATGACCTTAATAAGCATGGGATAATCGCAAGCTGTGAGTTAAAATGACTCTCCTTAAAGACGTCTTCCAGTAAGTTCAGGATCCTCACAGTCTGACACTTTCTGTGTTTTAAGTTAGTGAATTTTAAAGCCAAAGTTAACGACCCCCTGGAAGTAGAGACTAAATCTCTCCTGCAGCCAAGTATGGTAATGAGCAGGCAGTGGGGCCCAGTGCCCTCTGCTTGATTAATGGCCTGATGGAACCTGCATAGGGCACCAAAGTAATCAGAGGACCCTGGAAGTGGCCTCATTTCCATGCTGGAGGCTGTTGCCACACATGATGAAGATGTGTGGGAGGCAAGGCCTCTGCTAGATGCTGGGCAAGCACCCTCAGGCTGCAGGAGACAGCTGGCTTGGCACAGGATCAAACACGAGTGTCGGATTGTGTGAGGCTGGGGATCCAGCAGGTGTCTCAAAAAGGCTTGGTTTCAACATCTCTGTATGGTATGCAGAGTCAGAGCCAGGAGGTGGTCACAAGCCCCTCATGCTGCCGTTGTACAAAGTCGACATCCCTAATGAAACATGTTTCCTTTCCTGTTCCTTTTTCTTCAAGCAAAATAATAACTTGACATGGATCCAAGCAGTTAAAAAGATACTTAGAGGAGCTCAATTTAGAAGGATTTTTAGTAGGCTGAAACAGATGTGGCAAACCATTTCAAGATACTCTGGGAGATGAGTTGGAGAAGACCCGACTCTAAATGGTCCCTCTGCCTTTTCCAGGCCGCCCTGACAGGTGCTAGTGTGTTAGGTTCGAGGAACCTTTGTGGAAGGAAGTCCCTTTGTGCTTCTGTTTTCTTAGCTGCTTCTGGATTACAGCCTCCAAGTGGCTCTGGGCCAGCTCCCAACCTTGCGCTCCAGAGGATGCCATTGTCCTTTGCTGGCAGAGCAGCTGCAGCAGTTCACCACCAGTGCAGCTGTAGTGGAAGCTCTTGACTTTGGAGCTTCTACACAAACTGGACATGATCTAGCATAGAGGTTCCTGTCGCCTGCCTACACATGGAGGCATACCACTGCATCTCGCTATTTGCAGATCTCTGGAAAACTGTGCAGTAAAACTGGGTCAGATCTCAGATGTGACCTGAACTGGCACACAGGAACTGTCCAAAGGAGAAGCTCTGACCCTCCATCTGTGCTGGCAGGCTTCAGCTCCTTGAACCCAAGGCATTGAAGTTCCCACGTTCATGTTTATTAAAAACTCCCAGGCAGAGAAGAAAAAGAATCTAAAATAGATGAATAGGCAACCATACAACAAACTGTTCTACACCTCCTGCACCTGTAGTTTGTCAACTAGGATACACCAGATAAGGGGGGATTTATTAGGTTAAAGATCCCTGTTATAACACAGACTGCAGGTACATCATGTGTGTGTGTGTGTGTGTGTGTGTGTGTGTGTGTGTGTGTGTGTAGTGTTCTATTGTACTTGCCACAGAAATACACTTTTACTTGTATTACACTGAGTTAATCCATTCTAAAATCACATATTCATATTATATTTGTAGCTTTACCCACCAACTTTCTGCTTTCACAATTGAAGACACAGATAGTCAAGGAGAGGCCATGTGTGCTGCATAAGCATCCCTGCTAACCACCATGGACATTCTGTAAATGAAATTATGGCCACCCTCAAGTTAGAGAACTCTATGTCTACACCATCTGATCAGACTGACTTCGCATCTACAAAATAATTGCTAGTCTCTTAATCTTGGGCATTTTAGATATCGTTTGAGTATTAATGACGTCTACTACTAACATACGATAGATAGCAGCACCCTCTGGTAATCTCACAGACACCGTTTCCAGACACAGGTCGTGCAGAGAGGTTCCCAACGGCGGTTTAAAACAGCGTGAGAGCAAGCCCATCGTTGTCCTCTGCTCCACTTGCCTCAAACTCCAATTTGTATATTGTCAACTAAGTTCAATAAGTATTATCTTGAACTTGTGGAAAGTTTCAAAAGCTTAGAGGCGGCTAGAGTCCTAGTCAGCCACAAACCATAGACATTAGGATGACATAGGTGTTTGCCTTCTGAAAAGTCTTCTTAGAACATAATCCTTCCCGAAACTTTTCCCAGTCAGGGATTTTCCTTCTTACACTGATCCTAGGTCTGTCTCCGTGAAATACAGCCCTGTATAGCCCCTGCATATTTATCATTTATAGGTCATGACCTCCAGGTGCTGTAAGATCTGAAAAATAAGCAAAATAACCCATTTCCCACTGGCCAGCAATAACCAGGTGTTTGAAGGATCTCATCCTTACAACCAAATATGCCCCTTGGGAATCAAAGAGAGTTCACATCTATGGATAAAAGTCTTGGGTAGTGGTGGGGGTGGGTAGGGATGGGGGTTTAGCATCTAACATATGTATTAAAGAAGAGGGGGACATCACCTAGAAAGAAATGGTGAGAGACCATCTAAACAGACAGAATGGTTTTTGTATCACAGTTTCCTTTAGGATTAGGTTAGATGTTTGTCCTTGAACATAATTGTAGATTAGACTGAAAATGCAAGTTGTGGCCAAATGTTTTAAGTCACTTACACCCCCGGATGAGAGACCATCCCATCGGTCTCACAGACAGCGCTGGAAAGCAGCAATCCTGAGACAGCACAAGTCAGAGTTGGGGGGTGGGAGGCACTCTATTGGGGAGGTGACATCTTGTCTATGTAGAACATCCCTGCAAGAAGAGCCAAAGCCCAAACTTAGATTGCGTCAGAGAAAATGTAAAGGAAATTGTGTGTGGGAGGCATTTCAGAGATATGATGGAGTTCCGTGTGGCCAAAAAGAAAAAAATGACGTCATTCCATTTGCAAGGAAACAGAGCCACCTGGAGAGCATCCATTGTGTTAAGTGAAATGAGCCAGACTCGGGAAGAAGACAAATTCCATGCTGTCTTATATCTGTGGAGCTTAGATGTGCAATCATACACTGTATATGCACATTAGTATATGTATATGATATGTGGGGGAGGGGTGAGCATGGGTGTGTGAGAGAGAAAGAGAGAGAGACAGGGAAAGAGGGAGAACTAGAAAGAAAGCAGCAGGACATCATAAAGGAGGGAGAAAGTGAGACGCCAAGGGAACGCATCTAATAGAAACAGGAAGGGCACTAGCTGGGGTCAAGAAGGAAACCAGCCCCAAGGCAGGAGGGACAGGAGGGACACAGGTGAACAGAGTGTGGTGACGCATATGTCTGAAGGGGTCAGGGCGAAACACTCCTCTGTGTTCTAACCTGAAGCTAATTGTAAAGAAACAGACGGTCCCTGGAGACTCTAAGCACCAATAACGAGAGCCCATGCGTCCGGTGCAGTTAGCTGCGAAGCTCTCTCCCTCCAGGCAGACTCGGCTCATCCTTAGTGCTGAGTCAGATTCTCTGTTCAGTCCTCAAAAAGCCCTTAGTCACTTTCTCAAACTCAGGAGTCAAGGAGACTAACACTTGCAAGCTTCCTCTCTGGCTTACTCCTCCGAGCCATCTCCTGAGCAGGGAGGGTAGGGAGTGAAGGTTTGCTATAACTGGATGGTGATTAGGTAGGCGGAGCTAAAAGCCACAACATACAAACTTGCTTTGGGGTACATGGCTAACTTGTATGTGCGAATTTATCCTGTAAATCACAGTATGACCCCCTCACTGAAGGAACCAAATAAAAAGCTAAACCCATGATCTCCTTTGTGTTCCCTGAAGGTGAAATGCTGCAAATACTGGCCGGATGACACCGAGATCTACAAAGACATTAAAGTCACTCTAATAGATACAGAGCTGCTGGCAGAATATGTGATAAGAACGTTTGCCGTGGAAAAGGTAAGTGTGGAAGCCAGAGCAAGCCGCAGTAGCCTCATCAGCTTATCTAGGCTCAGGCCTGGACGCAGGTAGGCTCAGGTAGTTTCTCACGCCAGCGTCTCACCCTCTGATTCAGCTCCATCCTTAACGCAGGCCATTCCCATTTCACGGTAATCTGTATTTTTCAACTAAACCCAAAGATTACGTCTACCGCACTATTTTCATTTTAGCCTGGCTGATCTTTGCTCATTTCTCTTTCTTGATTCACAAAGCAAAGTTTTCTACATTTAGAGAGATGCCATCCCAGCTTGATAAGTGTGTCCCCTGTTGAACATCCGCTTGCATCTCCCGAAACTGAGTTGACATTTGGGCTGAGACAGCAGTTTGGTCTGCAGTGCTCTCAGACTCCCTCAACTCCTTCAGGCTTTCTAAGGCCCAAAGTCCAAAAGAGATTGAAGGGTCCTCAGGGTGGGAGAGATCTCCCCGGAAACCCACATGAGGGAGCTCCATCAGTCACAGGCACTCTTGCATGAGCCAGCACGTCCCTCCATATTCACTCACACTTTGCTCTCAGCCCTGGGCAAATGCTGTGCAGCGATTCTGTCCCCCTCATCCCATACGCATGGCTAGGGCTGCTTCTCTGGGAAGCACTGTAGGCCATAACAGGGACTCTCCTTGTCCCCCTCTTTCTGCTGACATAGGGAGGGGCCGGAGGTGAAGCAAACTGCAGTCCATCCAGAGAAGTGCCACAGGTATGCTGTGGGGAAGGTGGAGGTGACTGAGAGACACTCTGCCCCTCAGAGGCACACAGGCTCTCCCGTCAGGAGCCTGTTCTCCAGGACACACGCCTGCACAGCTGCTGCTCTGAAATGGTCCATTTACCATGAATTCTGTCTGCTGTCATTCAGCCAGCAGTAGTTGACCCCTTCCAGGGATGGGGTATGCCAGGCTGCTGGCCTCTTAGCTCCTGGCTCTTCTCCTGATTCTATATGGTCACGTGTCTAAATGCACTTTCTGGAATAAAAGGGCATCTCTGGGGAATAAGGAAATTGCAGGATCTGCCTATTGTCTAATTCACACTGATGACTGGAACTGCCGTTCCTAGTTTGAAAATCCAAATTTATGACAAGACTCCCAAAACCAAGAAAGCTTTACCTTATTTAGTCTGTTCTCATGCTAGTTAGCTTCTTTCTCCTATAGCCTCCCTCTCTCTCCCTCTCTTTCTCTCTCTCTCTCTCTCTCTCTCTCTCTCTCTCTCTCTCTCTCTCTCTCTCTCTCTCTCTGTCTCAATAAGCAAGAGGGAGGCTTGGAGACTTCAAAGATCGTAAAGTTCTGGTTGGCTCAATTCACAGAGTTCTAAGCCTCACACTTTGATGTTGATTTTTTTTTTCCTTCTTAGGCAGGACTGTGCGAGAAAAGCACTTGCAGGATTTCTGTATGGCTCTTGGCAAGAGCACTCATAAATAACTGCATTAAAACAGAGAGCAATAAAAGACCCTCGGTGTTTTTTTCCTAAGCCACTGCTTAAACATGAAGTTCTTTGAACAATAGTCAGCCGTCTAACAAGCTGAGGATGGATGCATCCTGGCTGTTAGCAGGGATGGGGCAGAAAATGGTCCTGGCTATTAGCAGGGGTCAGGGCTGAGGATGGTCCTGGCTGTTAGCAGGGGTCAGGGCTGAGGATAGTCCTGGCTGTTAGCAGGGGTGGGGCTGAGGATGGTCCTGGCTGTTAGCAGGGGTCGGTAGGGGCTGAGGATGGTCCTGGCTGTTAGCAGGGGTCGATAGGGGCTGAGGATGGTCCTGGCTGTTAGCAGGGGTTGGTAGGGGCTGAGGATGGTCCTGGCTGTTAGCAGGGGTGGGGCTGAAGATGGTCCTGGCTGTTAGCAGGGGTCAGTAGGGGCTGAGGATAGTCCTGGTTGTTAGCAGGAGTGGGGCTGAGGATGGTCCTGGCTGTTAGCAGGGATGGGGCAGAAGATGGTCCTGGCTGTTAGCAGGGGTT